>NW_008591632.1:1345-7380 GCF_000691845.1 Merops nubicus | reverse complement strand
TCCTGAGGGCAGTTTTAGCTTTTTTTGTTTTTTTTTTTGTTGTTTTTCCTTTTTTTTTTTCCTTTTTTTTTTTTTTTTTGTAGAGACAGAGAATTCGCTTATTTAAAAACCAACAACCCCACAAAAATTCAGTGACTTGTGCCAAAATTCTTAGGAGGGCTCCTCAGAGTGTCTCGGTTCTCGCCTTTTATTTTCCTTCTCGAAGAAGCTCCGTTCTTGACACGCTCTCCTCCTCTTGTACTGGAGTTGTCTCCCCACTCCGTGAGTTTCGCTGGAGGGGAATGAGGTAGTGGATTTCCCCTTCTCCTCGGCGTCCAACGCTCATTCCTGTTCTTCCTGGGATGTTTTTATCCCATCCCTGGTCCAAGCTCGTTGCCAAGAGGCGGTGAAGTAGAAGCATGCGTTCCTTCAGACGGCGCTCCAGAGCAGGCTGTCTAGGGCTGCCCACCTACACTGTGACAATTTTTTGTTGCAAGGCCGAAAGTAAAAACCCCAAAAGGAAAGTTGTCTTCCTCCTCTTCGAGGTATTTGCATGCTAAAACGTCTTCTAGGAAACTGTAAAATAAAGAGAGCCTTAGGGCAGCTTCCATGAGTCACAGATGTTGCCCTTACGCTCTTGGCTGGGTGTGTTTCTGAGGTTCCCACTCCCATGGGCTGCATGCTGGTCATGCTGGTTTTGGCAGGTGGGTTTGTGTTTGGGATGTTCCCCCAAACATTTTGGGATTGCATTTCTGGCCAGGTTGATATGTGTCCTAAAACCCTTCAGTTTTTATCCCACTACCCTCTTCTAAACCCAACACAGCCTTGGCCAGGACATGATCTTTCATCAGGGGGACCTTGTATGGTCACCAATGTGCTGTGGGACAGCACAGGGACTTTCCATTCTGGACATTGTGAGTTGCTGCTGCAAGGAGCCTGTTCTCCAAAGTGTTGTGCATGCATGTATGCAGCTGATGGTGGTCAACCAGCCTGGACCACACAGGTGCTTAGGACCCTACCACGGTGGTTGGGGTGGGGATGGAGCACCACCTGCCCCGAGGGTGCTGGTGGGTGGTGGGCAGGTGTATCCTATAAACTGAGCTGGAGACAGGAACCACCCAAGGTTCCTGCTCTAGGTCTCCAGGTGAGAGGTCCCTGCTCTAGCTGGGTGGGGGAGAAGCTGAGGAGCTGTTACCTCTTACGCTGAGTGAGATGTAGAGCACGATGATGATGGTCCCCAGGACAATGGAGACGATGCTGAGCAGCCTGGCCATGCGGCCGAGTCGCCGGGCTCCGTCCAGGTCCCCTTGCTGCCCGCTGTTCCTCGACTGGGGGAGACACAGAGAGAGGCTCCTGAGCATGGCTGTGGCTCTGGGCTGACTCTGGCTGGAGTCCCTAAAATGCGAGCTGCTGGAGCTGCCAGCCTGAGTCCCTGCAGGGTGTCATGTGGATCCACTCTGCGAGCCCACACCTTTGGGGTCCTGCTAAACTGACATGCCCAGAGCAACCCACCTGGGATGCTCTTCTGCTTGTCCTGGGCAGGAGCTGAACAGACCCAAGCCTGTCTTTTGCTGGAGTGACTAAGAACCAGCCCTTGGAAACCCCTGAAATTCGTTACTTCAGTCCCCAGAGCAGCTCAGTTCTACAGGGACTGCATCTCCCAGGGGTACCCCTGTCCTCCTGCAGCTTCCAGGCAGGCAAGCACCCTGCCTCCCTCACCTCCTGCAGACGTGGGGATGGAGAAGTGATGTATGCTGTGACTTTACCTTTTACTGACAACCTGAAAAAAAAACAGGCAGTGACATTTCCAAAGCAGTACATGGCCTCTCTGCTGGCCATTCAGTGTGTATGTGAGAGGAAGAGGCTTTGGTAAAGCCAGCAGTAACTACTGGCTTTCATTTTGTGCTGGGACGTGCTTTGGTGCCTCTGCATTACCCTGAATTTCTGCCTCAGTGTAGATGGGTTGTGTTCACCATCTCTGCTTTGAAACGCAGCCCTCCTCTGGTGAACTCCTGCTCTTGTGTGTGCTGTAGGGAAGGAACAGTCCACTGAGCTCAACCCTGCTTCTAGGTTCATTGTGATTTCCCCTGCTGCTCTATTGATTGCTTCAGGCAGCCCCAGGAAAGCTTTTCTTTGCTCTGTAACTAAGAGAAAGGGCTCCCTGGCTGTGGCAGGGCTGAGGAAAGGCACGAGTAGGTGCCTGGAAATTATCGTGTGTGGGCTCATTAAGGGGTGAGGAAGGACCCCCAAGAGCTGGAGCTAGAACAGGACTTGCCTGGCTCTGGTATTGGTGGGCACTGGTGTCTTAGCAGGAGGCCCTTGGTGGGATGAATTGCAGCATTCCTTGTCTTTGGGAACAAGTGGCAACCCGGGGTGGATGGGGAATGCAATTTGGGGGTTCCCCTGGAAACTTGGCTTTTCACTGCTCAGTCAGGGCTGGCCACCCATGGGCTCAGCAGAGATCCAGACCTTGGGGGGCATCTCTGGGAAAGGGAGTAGTGGGTCTTCCCCCGGGGCCATGCTGCTGGGCCACCACTGCAAGGGGCTGGCTGGGTTGAGCAGGATTTGGGCTCACCTCCAAAGGGGAAAGACCTAAGCCTGGATGAGCATAGGCTCACCGAGACCTTGCCTGGTGCCTGACAGGGCAGGGAGGGTGATGCTGTGCCCTGACACCTCTGAGCTGCAGTGCCAGCTTCACTGCCCTGTGCCCAGCAGCACTGCTTACCCAGGGGGCAGGAGAAGCCTCCAGCTCTGCCAACCACACACCCACCTGAAGACCAAGCACGGCTCATGGGAGGAGGTGCAGGACACAGACACACCGTAAACTTTCTGAGGGGTTAATTAAGGGACAATCTGGTTTTTTGCTCTTGTAATTGGCAATCATTGGGTTCCCAAGTGAAAAACCCTGAAAGTGAGAATTGCTGGGGAGGGAGCAGCATCGCTGCGGGGAGAGGAGCCTGAGTGCTGGGCCTCCTGCACTGGGCTGAGGAGGACCCAGCACTTAGCAGCAGGGTGGCTGTGCAGAACCCGGGGGAGGTTGTGCTGGTGGAATTCCTCACCCTGTGTCAGCACTGGGGGCAGGCTGGAGCCCCTCCACCAGCAGAGCAGGAGCTCCCTGCTCGGGGGGAGGCAGGCTGTCTGCTGGACCAAACAGCCTCCCCGAGTTCACACAGCACCTTTCTGCCACCCCTCACACCCCTCGGGAAGGGCTCTGGAGGGAGGGAAGTGGGATAAGGGGTTTTAAGGGCCATTTGTACTATTTTGCCTGGTTAGGAAGGCTTGGAGTGGGGGGGGGGGACAGAGAAGCAGGGCAGGCTGGGGGACCCCAGCACACAGGTCTGTTGCCTTGATCTGGTGGAGGAGTTGGGCAAAACTCCCCTCAGCCCCACGGGAGACAAGGGTTTGAAGGTACTTTAACTGCCTTGAAGAAGTTACTCTTTCTTCAGAGATGCTTTTAAGTAGTTAACATTTTTCTGTGGGTGAAAGGCTTCTTCCCCTGCCCTGTCCACTTCCAGCCATGCGGCCTCAGCCGAGCTGGGTCTCAGGAGAAGGAGGAGATGTGTGACAGATCCCTCCAGCCCCATTCCCTGTGCCAGCTCCTCCCTTTGGAGTGTGGCTGCTAGAACTGGGGAAACTCTGAATTAAAAAAAATGAATAGGCTAGTTAAAAAGAGCTAAAGGTGGACGTGTATGGATGCAATCCAACTGTCACTCAGAAATAACCACTGCACTGGAAAGGGTCCCCTGGCAAATGTTTAAAAAGAAAAACAAACAAAAACACAGAAAATTTAGAGTCAGGAGGCCTAGCACAGCTCCAGCACTAACCAGGAAACATCACTGAGAATTTAAACAGATAGCTGCTGTTACTACCCCATTTCTCATGCTTTAGTACCACCACCCTCTGGGCAGCACCATGACCAGAAGGTGCCCAGGCCCAGCCTGGGCTGTGTGCTGGCTGCCGTGCTGTAGTGCTCAGGCAGGTGAAATGCAGCCTCAGAGGTTTCCATGTACTCGTTTTAGTTTGTATCACCATCTAAATAACATAACAGAGTCTCAAACAGACGGCTGCTTCCACTGCAAACATCCTGCTCTGCTCACGTGCCACCCTGTAGAACAATGTCCCCACCGCTGCCACCAGGAGAGCTCAGGACTGTTCCTTCTGGGCTCGCCAGCACATTTGACAGACCCCCCTGAGATGGATGGGATGCAGCCAAGAGCCTGTTTTCATTTCAGAACAGGAGGTGTCAAAATGAAGCCTCATGAGCTGGTGGGGAGAGCTGGGGAGGACACCAGCTGAGGGATTGACAGGATCCCTGCCCTGCTCACTAACAGCTTCCAGCATTTGGGATTTTAGGGGTTTTTTTTAGGCTTTGATTTTTGTAGCAAGTGTAATATTTTTGCAGAGTGTGGGTTAGATTGCATGAAATATGCAGTTTTAGCTGTCTTCTCAGGAAAAGATATTTATCACTACAGCTTCTGAAAGTGTTTACTGCTCATTTATCCTGAACAATTACGAAAAACATATCAGCGTTGGCATGGGGTGTTTAGCAAGCATTTGTTACTGTACATCTATTATTCATCTGTGTGGAACAGTTTGATTATAGCTCTCTAGTATCACTAATCCTGTGTTTTGCTTTCCACATAAAAACATGAACATCTCATTTATTAATTGAGCCTCGCCGAGGCAGAATATCTCAGGAAGGCTTGAGGGCTACGGGGGAGTGAGGCACCGGGGGTGTGCCAGGGGACTCCCTGTTCTGGCAGAGCATTAGGAAATCTGAGGGACTCTAGAAGAGGGGCAGGAGGTACCACAGCACCCATGGGGCTGGGTGATTCAAAGGAGTGACTAATCTTACCTGTTTTCAAACTGTTACCTGTTTATGTTACTGTTTGGAAGGGTTTTTTTCCCCCCCCTAATAGATCACCTAAGATGTCTTGTTGCAAAGGAGGGCAATTACTTTTCTGTGCTAGTCCCAGGAAGGGAGAAGATGAATTATCACCTTCTGCTGCCTGCAATCTTTCCCAATTTATGAACTGGCTTTGGATGTGCTTTGCTGCCTGCCTTCCTCCAGTTACTCAGAATAACTCATTAATCCTCGACTCCTCTGTTTGGTTGAAGAAAACATTCTGGGAGAGGTATAAGTCAACATCAGTCTTGGGTAGATGACTGTGCCATTTGAAATGAGTAAGGAGAATCTGACTTCTCCCACATCTTTCCGGACTGACAGTACTTATTTTGGAGACCAAATGCTGAGCAGAATTGCCCTTGCTGTTACTATATGCTGGTTCTGGCTGGATTTATCTTTCTTTTTCATTTCACCTCAAGTGTTCAGAGTTCTGTACGTTGGTAAGTGACGTCTCTGCTTCTTCCCCCTACGTGGGTTCAGTTTGATGGGAAGGGGAAAGGATTGGCTAACAGTAATAGAGCATATGTACGTGTGTGTGGTACCTGGCCCTGCCCTGCACCCCTCTGAGATGAGTCCCTGGGGGCTGCATTGCCCTCATGTCCATTGGTCCCATTCTCCAGCTTGGGGAGAGACCCAAATCCCTTAGTGCAGCCAGGTCCTCACTTGGTCAAGAAAAATGTAGCAGAGGAACTTCCAGATAACTCATTTCCATGACACCAGCATTATCAAGAACAGGCTGGGGGCTATGGCAGTTTTTTTTTTTCCATTTCTGGCCGTAGGCCCTGCTGGGATCTGAGAGGAGCTTTTGAAAAATGATTTATGATACACTAGACCCAAAAGCATTCATTTGCTTTCCTCTCTGGTTGCTGCTTATTACCCAGGAAGAAAAAAAAAAAAGCTTTCATGTGCAAAAAGCATTGACTTAGGAAAGAAAAATAAAATTGCAGAGCTAAAGGAATGTCAGCACATTGTGGAAAGGTTCCTCCTGCCCCCCCAGGCGCCGGGAATCACAACAACCTGGTTCCTGCTCAGATTTGCATGTGATCAGACACTCCTGGGTTTCATTCTGCAGGGAGACCTCAGCCTGTGGGAGCCTTGGTGGGGTCACTGGGAACTAGATTTCTCCTTGGTGTATGCAGGTGAAGCATCA
>NW_008591632.1:470-1314 GCF_000691845.1 Merops nubicus | reverse complement strand
CCTGCTGGCAGGACCCAGCCAGATGTTTCCTGGCTCCCCAGGGACAGCATGGAGCAAGGATCACTCCTCACCCTGCTCCACCGGTGCCATGTGGGGGTCCCTGGCGGGCAGGTGATGGGGGTGGAAGGCACAGGCATGGCCAGGACCAGAAAGAGCAGTAAGAAATCGAGTGTCCCATGGGACAGGGAGTGCAGGGGCAGCTGTGAAGGAGCCAGAGGATGGGCAACGGCTACTAACGTGCTGTGTGTGCTAGAAACCTTGTCCTGGAGAACAAGCTCCTCCCAGTGTACCTTCTGCCTTGGTGGCCCCAGAGGGCCAGGGTTGGGCATCTGCTCCCCCAGCTCTGGGTGGGCTCTGGCCAATGCTATCAAGGGCCCTGGAAGCAGAGGGCAGCCAAACAGCCTTAGTGCCTTGTTGGTCCTGCCTCCCTTTGGGTTCAACACAACAAACACACAGCTCTGCCTCGCTGCCTTGCAGCATTAACTGACTCCTGCTCCTTTTTCACTGTTTACTCTTCTACTCCATGGGGCTTATGTGGCCCAAGGCACATCCCCACCGCGCCGGAGGCTCTGACGCCTGCGAGGCAGAGTGTGAGAATCTGTTTTGCATGAAGGCTAATGTGGCTGGAGAAATCCCCGTGAGAGCCCTTGTTTATTACCATGGCTATGCAACACCCAGCTGCTTTCCCTCCCGTTGCAGTGCAAAGCCAAACAAGGCTGGCTGGCTTCCCCGTATGCTGCCTGAACAGGCTCTGCCACACCACTGTACTACGCAGATGACAGCTGGCACTGGCAGAAACGATGATTCCTCCTCAAAATGGAAACTGGTCTCTCCAGAGGGCTTT
>NW_008591632.1:0-439 GCF_000691845.1 Merops nubicus | reverse complement strand
TCTGGTCTCTCGGGCGGTCTTGCGGTGCCACCCGCCAGTGTCTGCCCTCAAGTTGTTGGCGGTTTTGGGGGGAAGTGCTGGCTGTAGGTGCACCTCAGTATATTTCTGTGGGGTAGGCTGGGAATTGCCCTTCTTGAGCTGATTTTCAAAGAAAAGATAGCTCAAAAAGCAAGGGCAGCAAAGGTGCCCGGGGGGCTGTAGAGCAGTGGGGTGTCCTGATGGCAAGTGGGTGGCTGTACTTACAGGGCTGTGCTGCCTGAGCCACCTGTACCTGAGCTGGGTGGGAGGCTGGCTGGCTCTGCTGGTGGTGGGTGTGGGGGATGTTTAATGGAGACAATTGCTTCTCCAGGGTAACTAAGAGCTGCAGGTGCAGCCCGTCCCTCTGAGACGTCCGAGGACAGGAGCCACCCTCCAGCCAGGGGCTCCCCGGTGCTGCAGG
>NW_008591631.1:24815-25250 GCF_000691845.1 Merops nubicus | reverse complement strand
TTAGCTAAGAAGCTAAAATCATTGAGCAAAACCTGCTGTGTTTTACCCCAAACCAGGACACTATGTAACAGGAATGCAGGCTATTTCAGTGCACTTCTGCAGGAAGGTTAAGATGTTTGCAACTATGAGATTCTTGGGCTGTCTCTGGGGCTGGAGACCCTCTGAGCTAGCCTGCCAAACAGCTGCAGAAGGGAGCCTTGTGAAGATAAGATGGTCCTGCTTCAGCTAAAGAAACTAAAGGAAACCACTTTGACACAGATCTTGAAGGCTACAATGTCCAAGCAAAGACCATGGACCAATTATCTGTAAAAATGTTAAAGTGTACACCCCTAAATATGGTAATGAGTCTAAGAGAGTACATGTTAAATGTATATGCCTATGCTACTCAACTCTCCACCTAAATCATGCTGAACATCGCATAGCAAGCAGGAATAC
>NW_008591631.1:0-24784 GCF_000691845.1 Merops nubicus | reverse complement strand
GGAATACATGGAATTAGCATGTAAAGCAATGAGGGGGCTGCTTTTCAGAGGGAAAAGACTGAAGGTCTAGCAAAGATGGCCGAGGGGCTGTGCTCCTACTCCTCCACTCAAGACAGGGATGCATTCTTGGTAAGAACTGTGCCTTCACAAAAGGGCATGCCCTTTCCCAGCATTACTGCTTTATATTAGTACTGTTATGAAGGCTTGCACCTTTGACTTTTTTGGATGTTACCCAGGAATTCCTAACTCAAACTTGATTTGCCTTTTGCAGTTACTGCATTTATCAATGACAATTCTGAATCTATTGCAGCTGTTGCTATAATAAATGAATCACATCTAATTTTAACTCAAAATGTCTCAGTGCAAGTCCTAAGCAGGGCTCTGAAGGAATCAAACATCAAACTCTTACCCTTAACACAACAGTAAATTATAATGTTGTCAGCAGGATTGTGTTATGTGACAACATGTAATACAAAAAAGCACAGCTACAGTTACGTGAGATTTGGTCAGGTCTCGGCTTTTGCTCCTGGGGATAACATGTTCTGGTGTAGCTGTCTGATTCCTAGTGTTGTTTCTTGGTTTTAGGTCAGGAATTTCTTCTTTGTTTGGTTCATACCAGCTGACTAGCTCATTTTTCACTTTCTGTAAAGTCCTAGGTCTTAAGCAGAACTGATTTCTTATGCCCAGTCATAGGTTTCACTGCTATTGCCTCAGACAGACAACATTCATATCACCTTCTATTCTGCTTGCTGTGGTCTTCAAATTACCTCCATGTACTGAACTGACACTGAGCTAGAAAAGCATCACTTACGTTTAATCTTTGTTACAGAATCCATTTTTTTCTCAGTTGCTAAATTGTATTTACTGGGCTGTTCTCTGAGCTTCTGGCACTACCTGAATAATGGTGCTTTCCATTAACTATGCAAACCTTTTTTGTAACTCACAATGATAACGCTGTGAAAGTCGATTTCCAAAGAGAAAATCGATGCCGTGATAGAGTATTGCACCAGAAATTCAAGGCAAGAGTAGGGCCAACATATCCAACTCCCTTAATCTCTGTCCATGCCGTTTGCAACAGAGATGTAAGCCCATCTTCTATTGCCTGAAGTTCTGTATTCACATTTCAGCTCTAGATGCAAATCTGAATATGTCCATCCTATCCTTTCACATGCAACTATAAGCTGATAAATCCTGTTTCATGCCTCACTTTCTTGATACTATCTCAGTTGTGAGGAGGTAAAGCTGTAATTTATTTTGATCAGTTGATATTTTGTTTATTCCTTTTCTAAACAGTAATACAGATATAATTATATTAAAAGTTTGAATTTTTAAGAAAGATAAAAACCTAGCATTCATGACACAATAGATGGTATCTCTCCTTTTCACTGCCTATGGATAGACAGCAGAACATCGACAGATGTGTGATAAGGAACAAATCATCCCAGCTCACTTTCAATCACTTATCTTCTAAATTTGTGTTTCACTTTCAGAGCCCCTGTATTGTTAACACTGCTCATTACCTTACCTGTCCATAGGGACAGAACAATGTACTATCCCTAATGGGATTGGATCCAGGTTTCATTTATTTCACTATTAATTTGACACCTTTCTACACATCTTGTCCTATGATCTAGTAGGCCAGACTGAAAGAAAAGATCTAAAATGTTATATGAATATTTTCTTTGGTTTTTTACCTTCACTGCTGCTACATGCTTATCAACAGTGTGACAAAAGCATACAAAAATCAGGCAAACAGACAGACTTAGCCCAGAAACATCAAAGTTTTTTCATCTCTCTCTCTCTGCAGGAAGTAGTGAATTAGAGGGGTAGAATATTTTTTTTCTTTTCTGATCTTTTAACTGGATTATCAATGTCCTTCTTTGATTTTCTCAATGGCTTATTTTAAAAGGAAGGGATAATATGAATTCTAACACTTGATGTCCTTTGAAGCAGAATTTTAAAAGCTATGATGTAAAAGGGGGAAAGAAAGATTCAATTGACTGAAAAAGCAGAGAGAGTAGTGAGTTGGTCTCAAGACAAGCAACATAGAGATTTTCAATTAGTTCTAGACAATCTTAGTTCAGCGGATGAGAAAAGAAGATAGTGGTTTGGATAGAAAGAGGCTGGCAATTATTTGAAGATCAGAAGAATAAAATCTTAAAAACAGGCAAGAAAAAGGATGAGAAAGGAAAAAAAAAATAGATGTCATGAAATTTAGAACAAAATAAACTGAACCACTTTTCAGTGTGCACCTCTGTTGTGTATTGTATTGTGTATCTGTACTTATTTCATAGAAAAAGCTTGCATCCAGGTCTTAAAAATTGGCTATCTTAGCTATATTTGGCAGGCGTCACTTTAGGTAGAAATTTTATTTGGACAAAATTCTCTGTTCTAAACCAGGTGAAACCTCCCTGGCACCATTACAAAGCCCCTTGTGTCTAGACATAAAATGTTATAGAAGTCATTCTGTTTATCCCACTTTGTATTTTTATTAACAAGTAGGTAACACAACTCTGCAATTTTGTAAATATGAAATCAAAATTATGCCAAATAAAGCAAACACTTCAAATACAAGCCCAGATAATCTCAAACATCTAAATATTAAGATACAGAGAGTATATACAACATCTAAAATCTTGCTAAAGAACATGAGTGAGGCTTAATGACATGCAGTTCTTCAGCTCTCATGCTGTCAGACATAGATAGCAATTGAATAACAGCTTGGATGATCTCTGCAAAATAACCCTCTATTACAACTCTTTATGAAAAGTATTTTCCTGTTGACTCTATTGAAATAAATTCCTGTGGATTCCTAAATTCATTTTCCATTATATAATCTAACTTATATTTGGAAATAAGGTTTAGGTCAGAAAGGAGACAGATATTATACTACAGAGCGTAAGAAAACACAAGGTACTCCATCTTTAAGCCACATAATTAACCACAAGACAGACTCACAGATAGCCTATATTAGTGACAGACTAGGGAAAGGAATTGAATTTTAAAGTAGATTGAATGTTTGTCTGTAAAAATATATTGCAGTTCTATTGTCTAGAACTCAGTTCTCAAATAGGCTTCATAATCCTGGTTTTGATACTTGGATAATGACAATCTCTCTATCCAAATAAACACAAACTAGCAATTTTTTAAATTTAACCTTTGGAACATGTCAAATTACCTCTTTCTGAAAAAAAAAAAAAAGAAATAGAATTGCTTGGTATCTAGTTTGTTGTATGCAGACTGGCATCTTCAGCATTTTTAAAGAATGTTCTATGTGTTCTGATATTGAGAAAATAATGTTTCCACACTTTAGGATGATGAGTACCATAAATTTGCATGGACTCAGGAGAAAAAGAGTACCTACACATGGATGAAAATTAGCAAACCCTCCCTAGTATCTCTTGTTTTCTGGCTCTGTGAGTGTTTTGAAAACAGATACTTCAGTTACAATATTTTGACTACAGATTTTTGTTATATGTCTTTGTAGAAGAATGAGGTTTATTTTACTTTCAATATAGTCGTCCTGTGAGCTTACAGAGCACACTGTTCAGATCACAGAAATGATAGGAAATGAACAAGTACTGTCTTTAAAGGACATAGATGAGGTTTTAAAAATGTATCTGACAGACAGATTTTAATGTTTTAAAGTGAACTATAAGTCTGCTGAAACATTCAATAGTGTCCCGATGCCCATAGGCAGAGACTCAGACACACACAGAATTTGTTAATTACTAGTCTACTTAATGGTTTTAGAAATCCAGTGACAGCAAGAGATACTAAGGTTCTAAACATGTAAACTAGTTCATCATACTCTTTTGAATATTTTAATTCTTATGCTTTCCTTCTTATTATATGAAAATAGAAAGGAAGTCTAGATTCAGCAGTATATGAAAGCATCAGTTTATTTTTAGGCATCTAATTGGCTTCCTTCACATTAATTACCTGGCAATCCTAAAGCTAAGCATATGTTCAGTCTAGATTAGAGTCCTCATAACAGTCCCCCAAAAAAGCAGTCTTTTAAATTTAAAGAACTTCTATATAGTAGCACTATAGGCCCTTTACAATTAGTTTTAATAATTATTAGTCATCTAGTCTCCTCAACCACCTACACACTGGTTTCTTATATTTTTATTTTTTGTTGTTGAGCATGGTCATCTGCACAGGTTCTGTACACGTGGTGATGCTTCATCTACAGAAAGAAATACAAAACTGTTTCTGGATTTGAGCAGTATTACCACGAGTTTTTCACCGTCTTACAACAGCAAGAAGTGTTAAAAGTGTTTCCACTAGAAAAATGACAAAGTGTTGCCTAGTAGAATTCTTCCAGGAATTTGCAATCTCATGGAAGCATTCAGTAGTGGTGGATACACTTTTTGTTCCTATGAGTAACAAAAACAAACAGCCTTCTTTTGTATCCAGAAAATGGTAGCTATCTACTGGAACTGAAATGCAGACAGCTAGAATGACACAGGATAATTATTGTCACTTTCTTCTTCATCATAAAAGACTGTTAGCTATTGCCACTAGCAATTCCTCTACACTAAAATCCTGCTTTGATGTAGAACAGCTAAGATAGTGTATTTTAGCCTTGAAAATACTGTAGTCATCCTAAAAATTCTTCTGAAAGCTGCCAAGCATGACTTTGTAAATTTAGATTAACCCCTGGTTCAATCAAAAGAAAAAACATTCCAAATATCATGAAAACAGGTCTTGTGTTAGCAGCGGGACACTCTGTTCCTTACCTGGAGGCTGTTGATGGTGAGGGAATTACAGAGCAGGTCACATCTCAGTGTTACATGTGCTTCTGAAATATGAATATGAAACACAGGAAAGAAAACCAGGCCGGGCACTATGTATCAGTGACTGATACGAAGCTCCCAGGGAACTACATTACCTTCCATTAATTAGAAAGTATTAGCTCTAATCTCCTATAGTGTGAGAATATTGTTTCACACTGTTAATGGGCCCTAAAGGAGTAGTTCATCCTTCCCTCCTCTACTGTTTAGAGTTTCCTAGTCAAAACAGTGTAGTTTTAGACACTCACCCAACTCTACACTTCATGGCTGAAAAGAGTCCCAGTTAAACCACAAATGGTGTTTCTGTAAGAGCTCCAGAAAAAGCTTTACAGAGGAAATAAACCACACAGCCATATTATTTATCCTCAGAATGATATCAGTTTCTACTCTGATTATTAACTCACACTGAATTCATAATTTCATTCCTTTGCTGAAAGGATTGCTGATGCATTTTTAATTTCAGCTGACAATATTTTTCCCCTAATAACTTTTTTCTCATTTGTTAGTAATTTTTTGGTTGTAGAGGTTTGTGTTGTTTCTTGGTTTTTTTTTTTTTTTTTGCTTGTTTGTTTGTTATTCATAAAAACTGTGACTGAAGAAGAGTAGAGTTTGGAGTTTAATACAAACCCCACTAAAAATAGTTAACCTTATAAAACCCCAATTTATTTTTTTTTTTAATTAGAAGTGTGAATATTCTCTTTAGGTGATGAATTTCAAGAAATAACAAAATTAAGTGAGCAGAAGTAATCACCACTTTGCAAATTATTTTTCACCCACAGGTATCAAGGGAGATCCACTGATAAATAAACACACCCTTCATTGGATTGAGTCCCGCTCAAAACTTGTTTTAAAACAGAGTTTTAGAGAAACAGAGGAGAAAAAACCCTCAGTGTAGTGGAGGTCATGGATGAATGCATGTCAATGATTTAATACACAACACGAATAGTAAATAAAGGAGCACAGCTTAGAGAACATGAAGGCTTCCTGCTTGGAGCCCAGCACAAGCGTCACCTGCCTGCTCAAAGAACAACTAAGCAACTAGGGAAAAATCATTTTGCAAAACGATTGATGCTTTCACTGATGAAAATTGGAAGCCACTAGCTGTTGCTTTCTACTATCCATATGCTGTCACCGACAAGTAAGCTGACTGCTGGCCAACGTTATTTAAAAATATCAATGAATGAGAAATTACACCAAAAAGAAGATGACCACGTGGACTACCACCAGCTGGATTCATATGAGTTCCCCAAGGTGAGTGCTACTGCACATTCTGTGTCAATGGAGAACCGGATCAAAGAAAATAAGGGGATTCGTAGCTCTGACATGATTTGCTATTGCCAGGCAACAAAACCACCAAATCCCTCAGGACTGAGAGAAGACAAAAAAAAATTATTAGAAGTGGTTCCTTAGGGCATGCGATACACAGTCAGCAATCATTATAAAGTTGTGCCCTCTGCAGAGTGGATAAACGATTTAGATTTTGCTCTCATCATTATTTTAAGAACATCTTAACAGTAGTAAAACTCACCTAGGATATTAAATTTAACCATAACTAAGTACCTGAGTAACCCTATTGACTATAATGACATTATGCAGTTACTTAGGAGTGCCAGTGCAGAATCCAGTCTGAGGATTCTGCTCTTTATTGAATAGTTCAGAGAAAATACATTGTCATGGAGTTATGTTCTTTATCAGAATTTTCCAGAAAGAACTCAGTATTTAGAGTGGGTTAATATTCAAATGAGAATTACTATGCACATACTTCCATTTATTAAGATAGTATTTTAATTTGATTTTAATGACTGTAAAGTGCTCCAAGATGTTTGCAGCAATACTGTTCTATAAACATTAGTGGCTGATTGAATAACAGATTTTTAGTATATCACTGAGTACAGAGGAAAAGGAGGTAGAGGAGTGCAAATGCTAGCAAACTGGAATTCTTCAGCATTAAAGTGACCATAAGGCATTGTTAATACTCTGTGCAACCCTGACTCCATTTTTTATCTCATATTTGCACAATGGTTTTACTGTCTTTTGTGCTATGTTCTCTGCCTTAAATTTACAGGCTGGAGCTGCAGAAATACCTCCTTGTTGTGTTTGAATTCTTTTTTACAAAAATATCTGACACAGAACTGCTGCCCTTGAAAGCAAGAAGCTGGAGTATTGGCATGAACTCCACTAAAGCATAACTTTCCATCATTGACTCTGATGATAATTACATGCTTGGAAGGATGTCAGGAAACAATATGGTATTTGTTATTAACATCTCCCCTCCAAATATAAACAACTGCCTTCCTATATTTCACATGAAACAGGGCACACGGTTAAGTGGCATTTAGTTCTCTTACTTACTTATGACAAAATCTTTCTTACTGGGAGATCCAGAGGACAATACTTATGATGTAAAGTTCTGTAGCATTTAAAAAAAAAAACAATAACAATTATCACTTTGATTCAATCTTTAGTGCTGTATTAACAAGCACACGACCTCATATTGTATGATCTGTTGTTTCACGCTGCTTTGACATCAGCTAAGACATCCTCACATATAAATTTATTTAGGTCCCAAGTATTTTTTGCAATCAGACAGAAAATATTCAACTTGATACCTTTTTAGAGATGGGTACCCATATATGTGTGTATACAAATTATATATATATAGACACACATGTATGTGTCCACACAAGTACAAGTTAAACTCATTTGTCTATTGATAGCACCCATGTGGAATTCTGGCTGGTTTGTTTATCTGATGTAAGAATTCACAAGCATCTTTGGACAGAAAACATTTGGTATGCAGGTGAGTAACGTGTAAGCCACCAGGTAACAGTGGCTGGTTCCAAAGAATATTCCCAGCATAGTCTAATCCAGACTACAGCACAGAGATTCCATATGCCTCGTAGCAAAAGAGTTTTTTTCTCTTGAAGATTTGCCTAGTGACTGACATGTCGGAAGCCAATTCCTTGTGTGTGTAAGTTAATCATGATTTGATCGACTTCGTCTTCTGGAAAAAACTTATCATTTGTATCCCTACTATTCCCCTTCCCTTCTTGGGAAATGCTATTATATTTAAGCAGTCAGATGTTGATCTTTATTCTTCCTTACAAAAGGACTGAAACAAAACAACTATGACCAATGTTCAACTGATGCTTCCCCTCTTGTCTACATGTCACAAAGAATCAAAACTGGCAAGAGCTACAAAACAATGCCATCAAGTAGAGCAGGTCGTTCAAACAACCGAGATAAGAGTAGAGACAGAATTAACCTGAATCAAGTCACAGGATCATTGGTGAACAGCATAATGTGATACACATTGATTTGTACGTCAATATGTGTTTAACTTAATACAGGAGTTATATTTTTTTGCAGTCAAATTCTGTACAACTAGTCAAAACTGCCCAGTTCAAACTACATTGTCATGTCAGTATGTAAGGTAACAGTTAAGTGACTCAGGAGAAATAGCAGCCCTGAACAAAGCCTCTTAACACTTGCAACATACACTACCTTTTTTTTTTTTCTTTTATTTAAACTTCTGATTTGAAACACAGATGGCTCTAGTAAAATTACATTATGTTCAATTTTTTTTTTTTTAATATAGCTTTATGACCTAAATTTTATTGTCATCAGAAGCACGTGTGTTCATTTTTGGTACAGCCTTTTAAATTTTTATTTTATTTTACTTTTACTGCCTTTCTAGGAAAGAATCCCAGTGATCAGGATTTTGAGATGTAACTCTTACATATTTCTCCTGTGCATGTTAGAAACTGTGTAAGAAGGCAAATAGCTGGAGCTAGGTGCAAAAGGAAGGACTTCCACTTTTACTGTTACACACAGAAGCTGACACTGCAGTAATGGAAGCCAGTAACAAGCCCAGTTAGCTGAAACGGGCCTGCCTGCCCTTACAGTCCTCTGGGAGCAACAGCACCCAGCCCCACCGCTCCACCACTGCACAGCAGCGACTGAGAGAATGCTCTTCCACTGCTGCACTCTGTAAGCCAGACACTCAGACATGCCAAAGGCTCTATGGATCACCGTTCACAGCTGCTCCCTAACTTCCTTTTCAGTAAAAAGGGGACCACTGAAAAAAACAGCTTTGGGTTTTTTTCTGCAGCTGGATTGAGAGAGGGAGAATAAGGCGGAACGGGAGCGGGACTGTTTGCTGTCCTTCCACTGCTGCACAACCTGTCAAGACTTCTGAGGTGGGGAGGGGATGGTCAAACTCTGCCTCAAACTTTTTATTAGAAGGTATTTACTAAAAATTTATTAATTGTTTGTATTTCACCGGGCTGTGTGTCTTAAATGTTGCTGAACATACATTTAAACTCCAAGTTCTCTCAAGTATCTATGTACTATGTTTGGTCCTTTTAGTAAGTTTTGGCTTATATAAGAGATTTTTTTGCCTTTATAACTAAACTTCCTGTTTGTGACGCAGTCATGCAGGTTTGAGGCTTAACCTGCTTTCCTGTGACCTCTCATGAATGTGTTACTAGTCTTGTTAATTTTTAAAAAACTTGTAATTTGTTTCTGGTGTAAACTGAGAGGAAAACATATTTCCAGCCCTTATGATTGTGGAGAAAAGCTTCAAACTATGAACAGTATGCAGTGTTAAGGATTAGAAAATTATAGGGGGAAAAAAGAAAAAGCCCAAAGGTGTTATTAATTTTTTATCTTTCAGCCAATTTTTCAGCCAGTCATGATTTTTAACCTTGAAGTTCACAGTGTGATACACACCATTGCAGTGGTTGTGCAACAATATGAGTTTACCAGACTCTAACTTAGAATTCCAGAACTTTCTACACTCTTAAACTTTTTACTTATTTTAAAGAGACTAATAGCTTGCTAATGTTTTTCATTCTCAAGATGACAGAATTTAGAATTTAGTTCTCCCTTAAGGAATTCCAGTACTTTCCTAAGAACAAAGCAAATTGAAAAAATTCTGCAAAATTCAGTTTCTACCTATTCACCATGTCAAAAAAAGAAATTGGCAGTTACGTGAAGATGACTACTATCAAGCTAGGGGCACATTAATTCTCTCTATGAGATTTATCAGGATGTGACATGTCCTCAGACAGAACAACATACTCTATGCTTACAATGACTGAATGAAGCGATGTGTTCAGTGTGGCTGGAAATAAAACAATAATTTCCAAGCTGAAAAATAAAAAAAAATCTGTCTCACATCACCAACTCTGTTATTCTCAAAGTTCCTCTAGAAGAAAGAACAAAATCAACCAAAATACTTACATTGATACAAGCTGATTAAAAAGACCAAAACCAAAGCCCACGGAAAGGCAGACAACCACACAGTGGTGTTCCAGTGACAAAGAAGGAAAAGACTGTGCATTAAGGTAGAAATGAAGGGTTTGTAAATTGGGTGTCCAACCCCACAAAAAATATTTCCTGAACCACTCCATTTGATTTGAATTTTTAACTAGAAAACAAGCATCAACAAATCCATATGATTTCTTCTCCGATATGCTCTCAGGTGATGGTCCAGACTGCTTTGAGCCTGGAAGACAGTGTCCATCAATCCTACATAGTTCCAGAATTTCCTTTTCAGTGCTGGAGTCTAGATCATAGGATCCAGCCTTGGCTGATGTAATTCTTGGCCACATGATGAAAGACCCCTTTTCTAGATCAAACTCAAAATTCAGATACAGATTCTGAGTTAGTATTTTGAAGATTCCCATATTTCTTTTTTTTAAAATTTTTGTGCAGTACCTTGACTCTACCACTATCAAGATTTCACAGCTGAAATTCCTAAGGGCATTGTGCCCATGGTACTCAGTTAAGATAAATACTTGTTTCAGTGAGCTGTTCTGAGTGACAGTGTTTTGTCCTCAACTGCTTCAATGAAAAGAGCAAGAAGTCCTAATTTATTGGAGAAAGAGTAATTTATATCATTCTACCTGTTTTGTGGGTTGTTTTTGTTTGTTTGTTTTTAGGCAGATTTGTTGTTGTTGGGGTTTGGTTTCGGTTTTTGTTTGTGGCTTGTTTTGTTTTTTGTTACCTTCTAACCACAACTCTGGAAAGGCTCATTTTACATAGAAACTCCCATTTCTTTTAAAGAGCTTTCAGTAAGCTTCGCCTCAATCATACTGCATGGCAATGAATGCCATGGAGAAATTACATTGTAAACACCATGTAGCTTTTTACTCCTTTTGAAATACTTGCTACAGTGTTAATTGAAGCTGTAGTTGAAATCAAGATGGAATTCGTGCAAGAGATATTTAGAAGTAAAAATAAGGAAAGATTTCCAATATAACATGGTTATTTTGTTCCCAGTGATCAGACACCAGCTGTGAGCTAGAAGAGCCCTCTGGGTGGAGTGAAACATGTGTTGCATTTCACATTTTCACTATATAATAAGTAGTCAGATTGTAAATGTATCCGTTGGTTTGGAAAATCAGAATACCTGAAGCAAATACTTGTTGATTAATTTCTAATAATTCTTCTAAGAATAATTTTAGACATTATTCTCCCATTCTGTAGATCTAAAAGAACTTCTAAAGATTCTCTCAGAAGTCAATAACTTCTCAGCAGGCAGAGCTGCCATTTGGCTGAAGTCAGTCATCGTCTTCAGGATTTGAACTAGAGCCTCTCTGAAGCAAATAAATACAAGTGAAACAAGTTTTTAAAAATTTCCTTGTAATAACCACGCAATCCAGACTTTATAATATGATTTTTTACATCATATAGAAAACAAATATTTTCATAGCCATTTAGTATGCATTCACAGATCTTGAGAAGCATTCAAATCCGAGTGCTTGCAGTAGTGGTGTAATGTCAACTTTTAAGTGTTATTTGTAAATGTGTCAACAATGCACCTTCTTGACAGATGGATTTCAAATGCTTTGCCAATCATTCCTTGGTGGTTTATGCTTAGGGCCAGATTTTTAAACCAGCAGACACCTGGCTGATTATTCAAAACATAAATATAAATACAAATATATAATATTTTAAATATCATCTCAATGGAATTTTGCTGCAAGGACCTCTGGATTTCCCACTGGTAATTTTTGACATCTTTTAGGGGATGAAGTAAAAAGTGTTTTTTAAATACTGAAACAGGTCCAAGGACCATCATATCTAGATAAATGAATGCCATTTCTCCTTTCCCAGATGTCAAAATCCTGTAACAAAATGGACCACAGGTACCCTGCTTCTTGCTTCAACTGCTCCTCACAGCCTGAGTGCTAATTTCAGCCAGAGAGAGAGGAACTGAAGGAGAATTGGTTCATCAAATTGAGGACATGTTGGAGCAAGGTGGGTTTCCAGAGCTGTTCCTTTTAATCTTTCTGTAGATACTAATTATAAAAGAAACTCTGTCTTTTGAAAAGCAAATGTCCCACTTGAGGAAGAGAGCCCACTTCAAATATTTCAAGGCTGTTTTAAAGTACAGCTTTAGTTTACGCTCAGATTTAGGTGTGTGTCTGAAAGTAAGTATAGCTAATGACAGAGACTTCTAAAGTGACAACGAAATACACTGTTCCAGTCCTTCACTCCCTGGGCTGAAAGTGTGAGAGAAAAAAGAAGTTCAGAGAGCACGTGAGTGTGTGGAAAAAGTGTCAAGTCTGAGCTAACAACACTGTATGTCATGGTAATCACCCTTGCATAGTTTCTGGTTCCATGTGCTGTATAGAATCCCACAGAGAAAAGCAGTGAAGGACAAGCTCATTGAGATATCGACTTACTGGAAAATCGAATGCGCTGAAACGAAGCCCAGGGTGACTGATTCACACAACATAACACAATGCTGCTTAGAATTTGTCAGTCTCGAAAGCAGTGAGAAACAGGACTCCATAAAATGTCACAAGAAAATTCTGAAGCAAAGTGGATAGTACAGACATTTTGGTTTTGGCCTCTGCTAGTTCAGTCTCCTTTGCACAATGCCACAATGTGAAAAGCGCTCAGATCTCACGTGGTTTGGAAAAGATCATGTTCTTACCAAGACCATAATCCTCGCTTCCTGCTGCAAGGCAGAGTCCTGTTTGCTTAACAGAAAGGGCTATTGTTATTTGCAATAATGCTCATGGGTACCAACTGCTCATAGGCAGGCAATCCCCCTGGAGTCAGCATGGTGGCAACCACATCATCGCTGGGTACTTCACAAGTCTTGTGATCAAGAAAGATACAGAAGTCCTTTGTTCCCTTTAGAGCATGACTCCTATGCACTCAGGCTTCTGTTTCATGCTCCCTCCAGCCTGCTGCTCAGCATTTCTCCTCTCCTCCACAGTTAGGGTGCAAGATAAATCACTTGTGTCTACACAGAAATTCACTGGTTTAGTTCCAGGAGTGTAAGCTTCCTGCAAGCACATGCTAGTCTTCCCCATGGCTTTGAAGCAATGAAGAGTTACACATCAGCTGGTTTGGCCACCTTGCAATCAGGACACAGGTCACATCCCTCATAGTTATGAAGGATAGGGGATGACTTTGGACTAGACTAAGGCTGTGACCACCTTAAAAACATACCTCTCTTGTCTCTTGCAATCACATTCCTTCATGAAGCCACAGCGACCCAGCGGTGTTTAGAGGATGAGTTACATGCCTTTGCCTTTGCATATAAAGGTTCAGAACAAGAAAAAATAGAAAACATTCAGAGGAAAACAACAACAAAAAAAGAATAAATGTTTTTTTCCTACAATTTTTCCATTTTGTGGCTACTGGGAAAGTAGTTCCCACACAGTCACCCTTGAGAGTAGTCTGCTGCCACTTGAGAGATATTTTCCAAATCCTTTTTCTTAAATTTCAGTAATTTCAAAATATGTGCTGTCCAGCCAAATGACAAATCCCTTTTAGCTCCTATGTTTGATATATGCCTGAAAGAGCAAACACACATTCCAGGAATCATTCCAATCATGGGGTAAGACAAGCAATATACTGTTTAAACATCACAGTGTAATAACACTAATAAAAACACCAGTTATCCCAACCTCCTGCAGTATTGCTTGTTCTGCAGCACATCATTTCAGTAACATTGTGTGACTGAGCTACTTGTGATTGATTGCCACTATAGAGATCAGTGCTGAAAGTGTCACTCATGCTTGCATTTATATTCTCTTCTCATCCATCTAACAAAAAGAAACGCTTGCATATTTTTGACAATGATAAATTATGAGCCATTGAAGAGAGCAAAGACTTAGTTACTCTTCTAGAAAATCACATCCTGGACAAATATCTGCATGACACAGAGGATGTGACAGGGAACACAGACAGCAGCAAATGAACAGCAGCAAGGCTGGCAAGTAACTTCATTTCACTTTCCTTTCCAGACACACTGAAGGTTATCACAGGTCTATGTTCTCTCATAGGAGAGTAGAAATAGTAATATCACCTACAGCAAACCAGACAAGGACAGACAGCAAATGAACTTCAAGACTCATGCAAAACATTTAGTGTCCTTAATTTCGGGTTACTGTTTTATAATTTTAATTCAGTGGTTCACTTATGAAGATGACAAGCAGTTTGGCAATCCATGATAACAAACTAATGAACTTCTAAACTAGTGCTGGCCACGTATTCTCCAATCAAGATGTCCACATGTTAATTTTGAATGTTTTTTCCCCTGGAATAGCTCAGTTTGATAACCCCTCCTCAAACGTAAGAAAGAAACACCACACAAAACTAGACCAAATGGCTCAGTCCATTCCTTTTAGTCCATCACTGCCAAAAGCTGTAATTTCACTTTAAGATTAAAACAGAAAAAAAGGCACTTTTGTCAAGAGACTGAACACGAGAGCGCCCTGGTGGTCAGCATTGGTTCTAATGATGCCATATAATCCAATAAAAATGTTAGAAAGGAGTTCTAGAGAAACAGGCAGCTATATTAGAGGTTGCATTTACAATAGCTTAATTTCCTGTAATTGGATTATACATTTTATCTCAGTAGCTCTATACACTAGGCCACAATATTTTTTTCTTGTTATTTTGTGTACTGCATATCCTGTACAAATATTATACAGACATGACAGAATATATAACCACTTAGAATGAAGTCTTCCTTGTAGCCAGTTCACCTCTCAGGAGGACTCTGATTTATGCGTACGCCTCTTTGTGTTGGCACTGCTAAGGATAAGACGTGACATGTCCTGCAGGAACAAATATTTATGTATATGTCCCTCCAGTTATACACAGTATCTTACAAATGTGGGTTCCAGAACATTAATAGCTCCAATATGCTTTTTGACAGCTGTATTTCTATAAAGACATATGCAACAATTAAAACTTTTGGTAGCAGGTGATAAGCAGCAATTTTACTCCATTGCAAGGGAAACTAGCCAGTTCTGCCTAGTCCCAGGGAAAAGCTCATGTGATTATTGAACAGGAGCATTCTCAAGCCACTAAAGCAGATATTCCTTCCCTAGCCTCAACAACAGTTGATACAACACACAGCTCGTCAGGGGAGTCACTCACGAATTAACGTGGATACAAATCAGAGGAAAGTCAGTTTAAGGATTTCCTTTCTCTCATTAACTGACACAGATGATTAGCCATACAGTTGTTTTCCTTGTTAAAGAAGAATTACAAAGTAAACCTCTCCATCTAGCTACTAAGTCAGGGGCCTTCTGAAGGTCATATTCTCTATGATCTTGATAAGCTAAAGAAATTCCTCTCAGAACGGGGATATGTGAAATATATTTTATTTAGTATAAAATTTTATCACACATATCTCTGCCATCTCTTGTGACTTTCAAAGACTGTCATCTTTACTGGAAAACTCAAAAAGTAAGGATGATATTCCCAGTCCATGCATACAAGCTAACTTATGTCACACCCGAACAGTCTTTTCTGTAAGCGTGGACACAGGGAGCTTCTAAACCTTGGGAAGGCCTGTAAAGTGTCATCCTTTGGCAGGACTGCAGAGCTCAGAACTAGGACTGCTACTTAGCTCTGAGGTAAGAAAAGAACCCTAAGAAGGAGAAATCCATTAAAAAGAAAATTATATTCTTATTTTTCCACCTAACTGAAAAAAAAGAATTAAAAATCTGTATTTAGAAAATAAAATAACTTTGATACAGTGTTAATGAAAAACAATTAACAGCCAGCTGGGAAGATGCCATTCCACGAACCAGAGAGGACAGAGCAACAAATTTTTTATTATTAAAAGCATAAGTCAGGCAGCTAAATCTGCACGTGGACATGCCTTGCCAGAAACAACAATAATATTATCTGTGCACAAAATCATGAAAAGTAGTGGGGTTAGTCACAAAAAAAAAAAAAAAGAGTAAATAGATAAATAAATAGATGGACAGATCAGATCCATAAATGTTTGAGTGGGTGCTTCTGTTTAAACACTCACTGACAACTACTGCAAAAATCTGAATTATACATGACATTACCTTTGTTTTCACAGATCACAGAATCATAGAATGGTTTGGCTTGGAAGGGACCTTAAAGATCATCTAGCTCCAAGCTCTCTTGCCATGGCCAGGGATACTTTCCACCAGGCCAGGCTGCCCAAAGCCCCATCCAACACGGAACACTTCCAGGGACAGAGCATCCACGACTTCCCTTGGCAACCTGCTCCAGTGCCTTACTACCCTGTTTTGGAAATATCATCTTCATGGTCTGCATGGAGAGAAAATGCAAAGTTGGGTTTTGTTTGGTTTGTTTGTTTGTTTCTTTTTTTTAAGCACCAAGCTCCTCCAGTCTCCAAAGTAATCAGAAAATCTAATTTCAGAAAAAAAAAACCCAAAACAAACAAAGAGTAGATGATGGATTGAAGTAGATACCTTGGTGAAATCTTGCTTTATTTTCTTTATAAACAGTTTCAAAAACTATTCTATTGAAAAATTCCAAGCCAGTTTTACTGAAGTTTCACTAGATACTAGATCCTTGGACTCTCTGAGCTCCTTCAAGAGTTAAGGAACTTAAAAAAAAGGAAATATGGCCCTTCTTGTCACACTTTCAAGGCTACTTCACCCTGTACAGAACTCCCAGTCTAACACTACAACAAATATGTACCAAGCTACCTTTCAACAATCAGCAATCTCATCTTTCCTAATGTGCCACTACCCATCCTCAAAATAATCCCTGCTGGGTTTTTTTTCAGAAACATGACTAGCCCTGTTTGTTTGACACACAGTGCAAGGCACCTAACGTTTTTCATCGTCCTTTTCCTGCAAATTGCTACATTTTTTATAATGGTCACAGTTACTAGATCACACAGTAAAAAAGGCAGTCAATATTTTTCTTCTAAATGCTCTTAAAGGTTCTCAGAATAATCTGGGATTTTGGGAGGAAAAAATTCTTTTTAAGTTAGAAAAAATAGCTGAATGCACATATGTATTTTATATAGGAAACTAACTTTCCAGACCAACTCTGGCAAGTACATCCAGAGCTTCTGGATGTCAAAACCTTAACTACAAGTGACAGCATTAAATCCATAGGAGGATGTATCCTACAAAACCACAAAGCAGTACTATTGACATATCATTTAAAGTAAGGTTGGATCTGATTTCTGGTTCTTAAAATTATTACAATTTATAGTTTAAAGTAAGAGAGAAAGAGAAGAGTAGAGGTAATGCAGAAAAGGAGCAGCAGCAAATGGAGGGAAATAAAAAAGAATACTCTATTCTTCCTCCTTCAATACACAGTTCCTCTGCCAGCTTGGAATTCAGTGCTATAATCTTGCTTTAGATATTGGATCTAGTTGCAACAGCAGCTGGTAAAAATTTCTCAGCTCTAATGAATGTACAGAATATGTAAGTGTATAAAGTGAAAGAGCACTGCTTTTGGCAAGCAGAACACAGCAGTGGTCATATTGCTGGGTTGGGGACAGAATTCTGTGAGCCTAAGAATGCATCTGGGCCTGTTGGGAAACTATTATTCAAATTCATGACAGGCACCAAGGGTCGACTTTGGAAAGAACAATGCAGCACAATGGAGTCCTGAAGTCTCTGGATGAAATCACAGAAAAGAGACAAAACTGCAAAGAAAAAAACATTGAACAATGGTCTTATGAAATGTATCAATAACTATAAAGGTTAGAAACAACATTTAAAAATAAACCTGATTTTACTGACAGCTATTGATAGGCAGAACTAAGCAGATACTGTTTTGCATGTTGGCAGAGAGATCATGTATAAGATGCATGGTTAATTCCAAATCAGATGTTATGGTACTGAATTATGAAAAGTTATAACCTAGCCAGAATAAGAAAAACATCAAAAAAAAAAAAAAGAAAAAGCATTAAGTGAGCCAGTTTAAAAATGAGACCAGTTTTGACTGGCATTTTTGTAGTGGTTTTATATCTTAGGAATGCACTGGAGTGGTAAAATGACATTTCCCCAGGTACCAAGTCCCTGTGGCATCTCAGACATTCTTCTTCAGTAAAGCTTGCTTTATGTTTTAGTAAATTAATAGATGCAGAGAACAGAATTCCTGGACAATACAACTAAAATGACACCTATTAAACAGACAGTACTCCCCATGCTCGAACCCAGAGTCAGCTCAAGTGGCAATCTAGCTCTCAGAACTTTAGGCAGGCTGTGGATGTCGCTGATAGAACAAGGTTTAAGTTACTCTCTAATTCAGGAGCCACTGTAATAACAGGTCATGGTTTCCTGGAGAAGATTACACAGTGAGGTTAGACCACATTGTGTCTGATACTGGAAATGTAACATCTAAATTCCTGGTACTGGCAGATAACTCTGAAAAATTTAAAGAAAGCAGCAGTTTCCACTGGACCAGGGAGAAGGATGAGTCAGAATCTGCCTGAACTGTGGAGCAATGCCAGACAGAGAGAACAATCCCTGCGACAGCTGAGTGGGGCTGGGTGCATGCTCCTTTCCCAAAATCTAGTCTTCAAGTCATTCTGGGCAAGTACATGGCAAAACTCACCTGGGATGACAGCATTTTTTTAATAATAGGTAGCAATGCTATAGACAGAGCAGATGACATGGCAATTTTGTATATTTAAATTTTTCACAAAGTAAAATGCAGCTAATTCTTAAACTTATCTCTAAGTATAGTATAAGACAGCTGTCATCTTGGGCTAGGAGAAGACAGGCAGCTCTGTGAGAGCCTTCAGTGGAGTCAATGTTTCTGACAAGCCAACAAAGCCGAGGGATAGAAAGAAATGTGTGTATGGTGTGTAACAAGGATCTGCTGTATGAAGAGTGATTTATGGGACTGACTCTAGAAATGTCTGTCAGGACACCCAGGCCTAATTTTGGTTATGCCACAGACTGTCTCTTTGCCAGGGAGATACCTTGCTTCACTTTATTTCTTGGAATGCAATTCAAAGGAAATTAACATTGTTATTTTCTTCATAGGCAAAAGTATTTTCTAACAGACCGCAGAACTTTAAAAAAAATGAAACATTTTATAGTTTATCTTAAAATTGTATTTAAAAGCATGCAGCATTTTAACGAGTACTAACATGAAGCTAAATCAAGAGGTAGATGCTGAAATCCAGCTTTCTAAGTACTTTCTGTCACTAAGCATTAGCCCTGGAGCTGACTACTCCCTTCCAAGTTGCCACAGAGAGCAAAAATCAAACTGGATTGCACAGCTTTTTTTCCAGGTTACGTGAGGTAAGAAATCATAGAAGACTGAATCTGCAACCTTTGATACATTTTGATCAAAAGGTTGCCTTTTGACATTTTAATCAAGAGGACAAATGATTGGCTTGTAACACAGAAATCCTATCTGAAAAATTCTTTCCAGAAGTTGATGTGCACATTCTAAATTTGTGTTTTGATTTAATTTGCCTAAAGTATCATAAAGTTTGGCATTTCTAAAATACTATTGTATTGCATCCTTCTAATGTCATAAGAATAAAAGTAGCTACCAAAGACTTCAGTAGGAAAACAGCTGACTAATAAAGAGACAGTCTCCATTAAGCAGGAGACAAAACACTGTTCTACAAAGTCGTAGGTTCTTCTGAATCACCAAATGTTGTGGGCCTCTTGAAAAGAAGGCAACAAAATGGAGAAAGAAACTATTACGATGAGTTCTCAGGTGACTACTTTAACCCCCTTAAAGTATAAATACTTTAACCCTTCCAGCAACCCTGAGACTTGTCTTCAAATACACTCAGTCATCTGAGTCTCATAGAGTTATGTGGCATCATTTCCTCGTGTTGTTGAAAGGGGAGTTAACTTCGACCTCCTAACAAATGATTCAAGCTGTAGCAAGCAACACAGTATTCTCCAGCACAGGTGCCCATAAACCAACATCCTACCACTAACATAAAGGATGTTGGTTTGAGTAAGCTGAATTCTGTGTGAAAGAAGAAAATGGAAGCAAGTGGGATTTCCAATGGAAATCATTCTTCTGGTTTTCTGTTAGACCTTGTCTGTATAAGTGACAATATAGTGCCAATCAGGAAGTTAAGACAGATTAAATGTATTAATACACACATTAAATTACATACAGTTGGATGCAAACTATCACAAAGGCTTCTAAATAAGACTGCCAGAAGTTTATTTGCATTTTCCAGTTAATAATTTAATCAGTCTTAATGTTCCAGAATCATTGCATTATATGTACCCTTGAGGATCTTGTGGGGTTATCTGGTGGACAAGACCTGGGGAAGGCTCGATCTGCAGTGTGAGAAAAGAACAAGTTAAAACAAAGAGAACATGCATCTGTCTGTAGGAGGAACTCACTGATAAGAAAGAGACTGCAAGCAGACCAAGTAACCGCCAAGCCCGTTGCTGACTGGGACGTGGCAGCGTGAGATCTGTGTGCTGACGGGCCCCACATCAGTATGCTCTTTGACAACTGGCTGCATGCCTGTGCACTCACACTCTGAACAGCATAAATGTGTGTGTTTGCTGTTTAATATCTGATCCACTTGCTTCACTTGGATGACTCACTTGATTTGTTTGCTCTACGCTGCTGTCTGTGGGTCTGTGCCCTCACACGCCACAGGATCTGGAATGAGACATGCCAAGCATTTTTTCATGGATCTACCTTCCTTTTTTCACATGCCAATTACTCCACTTGAGGCAACAGAAATATTTCTAGCAATATGTTTTTCATTCATGCCAAATGAGAGTCTCAGACCACTGAAATCTTACTCATCTGGGCCTCAGCCAAAGGACTTTCATATTAAAATGGTAACAATCTAACAATCAGCTTATGATTATAATTTTATTTCCTGTCAACTTGCTAGAGTTCATGCCCTGAAAACCAGCTCACTATTATTTTTTAATCTTAGAAAGTAACCCATTTCCAGATTCTATTCTAGCAGTATACTTATTTTCTGGCTTTTAATCCCAATATTAATTACAGGTGTACAGTGTAGGTTCAGTGTACTGGGTAGGTTTCTGAAAGAAAAGAGTTTTTTTTCCAAAGAAGTACAATTGCAATACATTTTAAACTGTTGCTGGAATAGAGGCTGTTGTTCCTTCTCTTACAATATTAACCTTGCTATGCAATGTATTTTGCTGTTGCATTTGTCCTGATTTCCTTCAGGATAAACTGGTCTGTGTATACCACAGGGTATCAAGTGTGGAAAAGTGTCTACCAGATCCCGAAAGGCTCAGTATCCCAAGGCTCATTAAACTCTGAGCTGGGTGTTTGTGGTTCCCTGGGACTGGAACATTTTCATGGTACCAGAAATGATGCTTCTGATACAGAAGGATCACACAGCTCTTTATTTTGTGAGCACAGGCTTTAAGACTTATTTTGTACTAAAAATTGACTTCTATATATTTTCTGCTCACATTTAACTCTGTTGGCTTCTTAGTGGGTGTAGACAAATGGTTTGTAGGAGGAAAACAACTCCCATATTCTCTGAATTTCAGTTTCTGATGGCATAATCTGTTCAGCTTTGATAAGGTCTCAGCCAGAATACTAGATCCAGCTTGGGAAGCAATGATAACGATGAAAGATTAAACGAAGCAGTGTTGACTAGTGTAAAGAAAGGAGATCAAATCACTAAACGTCTTAAAAAAAAAATCTGAAAGACCAGCAGAGAGGATGGGAAATACCTTTTATACATGTTGGATAAGACAAGAAGCTTTAGGTTCAAAATACATGAAGAAAGATCCAAAATAGATGTTAAGCAAAAAATTTTTAACATTGAAGCCTTGTTTCACTGGCAGTTCTTGAAACCTTCAACAGGAGAACAAGGTTGAGAAAGCATCTGGCAGGAATGACACAGGTTGCCCCAAGGAGGGGACAGCCAGCTGTTACCTGTATCTTCCTTCCATCCCTTAGCAGCAGCTGCCTCCCATATTGCTCAGATTGGAATTATTCATCCTCTTACAATCCTCCCAGTTTGAAATGCTGATTCTAATGTTACCTTTCTTTTGATTAATCTGATGAAATTGTATCTTTTGCTTCTATAGTATGAATAAGACAGAGATGCACAAAGTGCCACATGCAGTACTAAATGTGTAGCTTTACCACACAGCTATAAACTTTCATTACTCCTTTTAGTTTAGCAGATGCAGAAATTAATGCATACCTCCACTTCACTATGTTTTGCTGAATTTTTCAGAAAGGACTAGTAAAATTACTTATATGATTTCTTTTTTGTTTCCTCTGCTTCACACTGTCTTAAAACAGGAAGCCCAGTCTTTCAGTAAGGGCTAGGCAGCAGACACAGAATTTTTGATAATGTTTTAACCAAGTTATTCATAGACCTACTATTCACCTAGTGATGACTGAAGAGGGCAAAGCAAAATAGCAATGCTAGAAATTTACTATCAAATTGTTTATGTATAATTATAATATGAAAAATATGAAGGATCCACTAGCTGATTCTTTAGTTTACTGGTTAGATACTGTCCAAACTGACTATCTAGTGGTGTGAGCTGGAATCAATAGCTGAGAAAACCAACCAAGTTTTGGTTATGTAATAAGTTGAAAAGATTCTCAGGAAGATATTGATTTCAGAAGTCATTTTATTCAATATATGTTAGCATAAATCTCTTAGTCAACAGAAATAGCTATATATTAAAATAACAAAGTATAGTGTAATCTATTTCTTCCAAATTGCATTATGGTCAGATACCATCTGTAAAAATCATTTAACTTCTACTGATTTCAAGGAAATTAGCCCATTTCCACAGGTTGAAAGTTTGTGCATAGATCATGTTATCTTGAAGAAGGGCGTTTCACAGGTATCAGCTAGAATTTTGCTGTGATGAACCATGAGGAGGAAAAAAACCTTTTCAAGCCATTCTTGAAAAGGTCAATGATTAAACTGTGCAAGTCTTTCCTTCAGCCTTTCATTTTCTTGTTTTGCTCAATAGCCTTTCTCCTTCTCTGTTTACCCCCAAAAATTGTCATCTCCCTCCACTCCACGTTATTCTCAGTGGGAAGAAATTGGGCCAAATTAATTTCAGGTAGAAGTCTGCAAAAATCAGTAATATTTCACTATAGATAAACTTGGTCCATTTAATTGAAAGTAGGCTTTGACTCGGTGTTTAATCTTTCATTTCTAAAGATTTAGCAATCTATTTCCACTATACTTTGCTTTTTTGGTTCAGCCAGACTATTATTTGTATTATTACTCCCTATCAAAAAAAACCAAAATGTCATAATCATAAGCTCCCTTTCTGACTTTATTCATCCTTTTGTTCTTTCAGCCAGCAATATTGGTGGCAAATTTAATTATCTTTGTGTGGATACAGTGATTTAGATATTTTAGTCTCCAAACTCTTCAAGGGTTGGTAATTTCTACATAACTAAGGAGCCAAAGCTTCTAATTGACAAAGATAACAATTTAAGAATTTAAGACTTTTCATCAACTTACAGCAGGTACCGCTCATTAAACTTCCTATCTCTGTGTTAGGTATTATCCTATAAATAAGTATTGTATTGTAAAAGCAAAGGTAAATAAGCAAAGAATTGTGGAGAAACTGACAGTAAACATCATAGTTTTCCATAGGCTATCAGCACAGATTTTTATTCTTTTTCCTCTGGAAGTTGAAGTTCTATATTCAGTGAGTTCAAAATCAGGCACCTGAATGGAATATAAATGTTTACAAAACAGCACAATATCTACCCAATATTAAATAAAGATATAAAAAAGCCTAGTTCTGTTTATAAAAATAATTTTTAGGGGTTTTGTGCTCTACAGTAGCAGAGCTTTACTTCTCAAAAGCAGACAGGACGTCCAATGTAAAATGGGGCAGGGGCACTTTTGCTAAGTAAGTAAGAGGACAACTACTAATCAGTATGAGAGTAAGCAAATCTAGCAAAAAGTTTGATAACTTAAAATGTAACACCTAACTTTGCCTTCAGGAGGGAAACAATGCATATGCTTTGAGAGAAATTCAAATGAGTAGTCCCTGAATAGGGTTTGAATCAATAATTGTAAACTTCCTGCACATAGATTACAAAACACAATAAATTCAATGCACTTTAAGTACATGTATTGTTGATGTTTATCTAAATTCAGAGTCCAAAACAAATAGTTCAATTTGTTTTTTCCTTTTCATTCAAAACTCATGGATACAGTGGAAATGCTAATGATAACTTTTAGATATATTAATCTTCGATTTCCAATACCTAGTTGGCTTTTACTGAAAATTGTTCTATAGCTTATCCTTGTTTCTATACCATTAAGGAATTTAGGCTATGTGGACAATAAGGACAAACCTGAAACTTCACCCTTCTCACTCAAGATGAGCCAAGAAATACCTGCAAGTTAAATCACCTCGCAGGCACTAGAAAGTTTATGACTCTCTTTAATGCCATTGTAGGAATCACAGTGCCATCTGTGGAAGAAGGAAATTATCTCAAGGAGTAATAAAGAGGTCGGCAGTAAATCCAGAATTATTTTATGTTGACAGTTGTTTCCAGGAAAATGTCACAGCATTTTAGCTGAAACAAATCATGATTAGACAACAGTGCCTTTCCATCAATGTCACCAACTATTTACAGTGCTACATTATAAAATTTCCTTCTCATGAGGTCATTTGTCCTTCAGTCCTTCACCTAATTCCTAACTACAAATGGGTTTGTTTCATAATTAGTTCTCTAATTTCATTGATGCTATTTATCAATTACTATAAAAATACCAT
>NW_008591630.1:0-3802 GCF_000691845.1 Merops nubicus | reverse complement strand
GGATACTGTATCCAGGATGTCAGCAAATGCATGTCCAATTTTGGTGCTTTTTGAGTTTTGAGGTTGGTTACCCATCATGAAAACCCCTTCACAGCTTCTCCCATCTCAACAGGAAGGAATCTGGGACAGTCATGGCCATGGCCTCATTTCTTTTTTGGATTCAGCAAATCACAGTAGCAGGGGAAGAAAGTTTACAACGCCCAAGAAACTCCAGGTTCAGAGACAGCAGACTGCAGGTAACTGCTGGCATGTTAGGTTTTTGTGAGGCATCCATCTTCTTTGTTTATTTCCATGCTCATTCCTCCCTCTCTATTTAGCTTTTATTATTTTATCCCTCAGATTAGTGAAATGATGTGTCCTGCCTCTGTTTTGTTTGACAAGCCAGCATGAAAGCTGGGAATACGTAGATCTGGTGTATGCTGTTCTAATTAGCACCTTCAGATAAACCCAGCATTATCATGTGACAGAATTTATACCCCTATTATAACCAATCCCTATTCATAACACCTCTTAGCAATTGCTGCCTGTTGATTTATTTTTTTGTCAAAAAAAGTAAGCAAAAGCATATACACTTCTCTGTGTATGAATGTATGTGCACGTAAATACATGGTTTTTATCAGGGTTTTCTTTCCTGTAACTTTGTCTACTGACATTTCAGTAATTTTTACCCCATCCCTTTATATTATTCTTTGAGTTTTCCAATTAAAAAAACTGGTTTTTTTTCCATAATTTTTAAAGCAGCAGCAGAAAAAGCCAATACCACCACTACCTTCCTTACTAATGGCATACAAGGGCTTTCTGAAACAATGTCTCAAAGCTTTGGAGACCCCTTTATGTTAGAAGATTTGGTGTTTTTTCTGGATTAGCACTCTACAGTGTGTCCTGATCCATCCTTTCACCTAAATGAATGTAGGTTTCTGCTTAAGGTGAACAAAACTCCTCCTTTTTTGGATTGGATCTCAAGTTTATTGCCTGAACAATGGCAGTTAGGTTCATTTGAGATGATGGAGAGTAAAACTACTTTCTCCCAGCTCTGAGGCCTCCTGCAGGTACTTTCTGCTGTCCATCACCTCTGTGCCAGACTTTAGATACTTTAAGGTGTCTCACAGGGCAATGGAAACCTATGCATGGTTGGCTCAAGCAGGAAGCCCCATGTGTCCACTCCTATAATGTTTAAACACCTAACACACTTGCTGAGTCCTGTGTTTAGACACCTGTTCCATAAAGATAAATCTAAGTGTGGATCCTTCTTAAATATTTAGCAGCAAAAGAATACTGTTCCTCCAGTTCCTTTGCTATCCTTTTCCCCTGATTTTGTATCTGTCTTGCCTCTATAGGACAAAGTTTTCAGATTAGGATGTTCTGCCTTCTCTTCTGAACAGACCCCACGCAGCTATGACACATCAGAGCCTTGACTTGAGCTGACATCACTCTAGTAGAGATGTTACTTCCCAGTATAGTCTTTGTTCTACCCTTTTTCTTCTGTTTTAGTGCAAGCACCTCTGTTTATGTTCAGATGCTTATGAAACAAGACTTGTTTACCTTGGGGACATGCAATGGGTTGACCCTGGCTGGATGCCAGGTGCCCACCGAGCTGCTCTATCACTCTTCTCATCTAGACAGGGGGAAGAAAATATGATGAAAGGTTCATGAGTCAAGATAAGGGCAGGAAGATGACTCACCTATTACAGTCATGGTTAAAGCACTCAGCTTGGGGAACTTAGTTTAATTTATTACCAATCAAATCCTAAGGTAATGAGAAATAAAACCAAATGGTAAAACCAACTTCTACCCATTCCTCCCTTTATCCTGGGCTTAATGTTACTCCTGAGTTCTCTACCTCTTATCCCCCAGTGGCATACTGGGATGGGGAATGGGGGTTGTGGTTGGTTCATCAGAAGTTGCTTCTGCCACTCCTTCCTCTTCAGGAGGACGACTCCTCATACTGTTCCCTGGCTCCAGCATAGGTTCTGTCCCATGAGAGACGGTCCTGCATGAGCATCTCCAACAAGAGTCCTTCCCATGAGCTTCAGTTCTTCACAGACTGCTCCAGTGTGGGGCCATTTCCACAGAGTTCGCTGCTGCACTTCAGCCAGCAAGCTACAGGGAGAATGCAACTCGAAGGACTTGCAAAGTAATTAACTTCAGAACTGTAGAGGATGAGTCAAAAGACATGCCATGGGATTGGAGCTAGAATAACCAGAGAAAAGACACTTTGCAGGAACCTTTCCCTTTGGTCCAACTTGCTGTGCATTGCAGGTCCAGCAGTGACAACTGTTACATGGTTTGAAGCAACATTTTGTTCAGCCACTGCCTGGGTTTCCAAACCAGCATTCTTGCAAATATGTTTTAAAAGACATCTGTGAAGTTCAGCTGTTTCCTCCTCACTTTTTCTGTGTGCCTGTTGCTGACAGATGCAATGAACAGACAGTGTTCCAGTCATACAGTGGATGGATGGATGGATGGAAGACTTTTTTGTGCTAGTTCATTACATGGAAAGAGCATTAGAACCATCTTATCTATCTCTGAATGGTACTACATTATGCCATGTTCACAGGCACAAAGATTTGAGTGGGATAGCATTTATTTTCTCTAAAATTGTGTCCACAATGTATAAAATACATCTGGCCAAGCTACCTATGCTCCTGCTTTAGTCAATGGAGAACCAGTTAATATACAAGTGGAGTTAGGTTCAGTTCAATTTACCAAAAATACATGAATGTTAGGACAAGGTGTGATGTTACTCCCTTTGAACCTGTTGATTTGCTGCTTAATCTCCTCAGATGGAGATGCCAATACTGCAGACCACCACGTTTGATCAGCTCAGTAATACCTTTCATAACAAATACACTTGGGGTTTTTCTTTAGAGGGCGATGAAGACAAGAATTCACCTGACACATCAAAAATCATTTTCCTGATGCCTGAGTAAACCCTCACAGGATGGTTTTTCTTCCCTCTATTGCCAGCTTGTGCTGGAAGGCCAAGAAGCTCTGATCCTGCTGTGCAGTCCCTGGAGGAAGAAGAAATCCTTTTAGTGCTCTGAGAAAAACTACCTTTCTTCAGATTTTCCATCCCTTTATGGACTATTTTTTTTTCCTTCATCCTCCAGATGCAGCTGCTGGTAAAGGAATGCCTAAATTGCCACTTGACTTTGAGGTTTCTTGTTATCTGTAGTACAGAAATGGGAAATGCTGCAGGCACCAGATTCACTGGCTGCTAAATGAGCAGCGTTGGGAACTACATATTTTCCCTTGAATATTTTTGCCTAAATGCTGTTGCAAGGATAGACACAACAGATAATATTTTCCTCTGTTCCTCTCACTGATGAAATGATGCTCCACAGACTTACAAGGAACAGGGTAATACAGAACTTAGAATACAGCCACAGTGCATGAAGGAGCTCAGAAAGCTAGCTAAAGAAAGCCCCAAAAAAGGAGGAGAACTAACCTAGAATTCTTTATCCTCTGTATAATACTGAGAAGATTAGAGTTATTAGTTTAATTTACTTTTCTTTTCATTGTCCTGAGGAAATTATTTTTGTGCCAATAGATTATTTTCATTCAGGGCTGCTGCAATAATTCGTGTAAGTTTTAAGTATTAAAAAATGATGTTGTGAATAAGATAATCAAATATTAATGGGGTCTAGAGACAACAATATAAACGCAGGGAGGAAACACCCAGTACACAACAATTTGGTGGTGGAGAAGTGAGTCTATGGAAGTTTGTAGCAAGGGTAGAAAAGGAATCTGAAGCAGTTGGCTTAAACCTGAGCATGTGCAGTAATCCTTTTTTTTTTTTTTT
>NW_008591629.1:0-431 GCF_000691845.1 Merops nubicus | reverse complement strand
CAAGTCCAATGATGGGTACAGTCAGTAGCAGCCACCATCATAAAAAAAGGTGAGGAACAAACTTTATCCACAGAGATTCGGAAAATCATGAGACAATATGACTGAATTTGAAAGGAGATTCCAATCCTGGTGGCATTTAGTTAACTTCACTTATGATCCCGCTAAAAGCAAAGTCACTTCTTTTGTTTTAGCTATTTACAATGCATCACTATGAGCAAAGGAGTGTGGCTTAGAGATGGATCTGCCTGTGATATGGGATCCAGGTGGCAATAGAAAGCAGCAGAGAATGATGCCACTATAACATGCATACAAAAGGCTGGAGACTGGCAGAGATTATTACAAAATGCCAAACGAGCCCCGTCTGCACTAGAGACATGAGGGCCAACCCCTAATAGTGAAACTAACACCTACTGGCATTGTGCCTATGGCCC
>NW_008591628.1:0-2756 GCF_000691845.1 Merops nubicus | reverse complement strand
ATCATAGAATGCTTTGAGTTGGTAGGGCCCTCAAAAGGTCTTCTAGTCCAACCCCTCTGCAGTAAGCAGTCAGTATAGAAATAAGTTAAAAAGTAAGAAGTCAGTAAAAGAGTAGACTCAACTCTATGTTCTGACTCTAAATAATTTTAAATAGGAAAGCAAACTTTTCAGACAAATCCACAAGGTTTCACCTTGGTAATGCTGGCTGATGGATTTTCAGAAGTCCCTCAGGAGGAAGTTAACACTTCTCTTCCATGCTAACCCCAAGGAAAATGCTCATACCTGCCACCATGGTCTTTGGCTCCTGTACTTTTCCTAGCCTTTGTCAGCTTCAAGCATCCACCTTCTAAAAAAAATACTTGGTGAGGGCCCCCAACTACTTTTTATACAAGACCTGGAACATGGACTAGACACATTTTAGAAAGAGAATTTCACTGTTTAGAAAATTATTCACTCACTTTATTCAATTAATCACATGTATCTGTCAGTGGTCTCTCACAAATTTCCTAATCACTGTTGCAGTATTTCTTGCTTATACGGGCAGCACTAGTTATTTCTAAATAGATCCACAAGAAAGGTACATTCTAATGTATAGTCTCTAAAACTGCAGTATATACTAATATAGAATGTGTCACTTCCTAAAGGAATGTAGCCTCTCTTCAAAGGCATAATAAAATTTTTAAAATCAACAATAGTCTTAAGTCGCCTTTAAGTGAATTAACAATTTCTTGCTTATACGGGCAGCACTAGTTATTTCTAAATAGATCCACAAGAAAGGTACATTCTAATGTATAGTCTCTAAAACTGCAGTATATACTAATATAGAATGTGTCACTTCCTAAAGGAATGTAGCCTCTCTTCAAAGGCATAATAAAATTTTTAAAATCAACAATAGTCTTAAGTCGCCTTTAAGTGAATTAACAATTCTGATTTGCAATGAAGATAAAACTTAGTTATAAGAAAACTTCAAAAAATCTCATTCATTCAAGATTAATTTATCTGAATTAGAAGGCATTTATCTCCTCAAGTTTTATTTCCAGGAGTGTTTTGAAATTCCCACCTAAATTACATTTAGCAGCTAGACTTTTATTTCATTTTTTTTTAATCTCCTTGCTGTAACCTAACAATTTCACCAACTATTTTAATGATATTCAAATTATTGTGATACATTAGTGGGACTGGTAGGCTAGTTCCGTGTTTGAAGGCCAGTTCATGAAAGGTAGCAAATATTTTGTGTGCATTGATTACCTCTGAATTGGTAATGTAGACTTATTTATTGCTACAAATTTCTTCTTATCAAACAAGGGTAATTATCACAGTAACAAGATATTTCACTCAAAAAAAAAATTAGAACTGATGAGCCCTTCAAGAAAAATTAATATTTCACATCTGCTATATTTTTGAAAAAATATTTTAATATGGTCTTTATACAGGTTTTTAGCACAATAATAATTTCTTCATTTTGCCTTAAAAAATAAACAAAGTAGAAGTTGCTAAAGGATAGCAGAGAACCACCAGAAATGCTTCTGTTTAAGTCTATTCAAACTTACAAACCTCTGAGACTTCTCTTGCTACATAATGTTAATGTGATGGATAAAATAGTATATTCTTGCCTGAGGATTATTGAAGTATGGCACAAAATTCAGTCTAGGACCATATTTGTTTGGCAACCTGTTAACAGAAACCCTCAGCTATGCTTACATTTTTATATATGCTTTTTCTGTTGACAAATTTTTCACCGAGGACTGCACAGCAGAAAGATTTTTCTGGTACTTGTTAATTAAACATTACTGGTGTTGCTTCACTGCCTTAACAGCCTCCAGTTCCTGAAGCAGCCTGTCCCAGCAGGGCACTGCAGGCTCAGATGTTTGCAGCTCTGCTCTGTTTGATCCTGTTGCATTGGGAAATGCTTCTTGACTAGGACATGGAGATTTTGCTTTCCATGTTTCCAAATCAGTTTGTAAATTCTACAATCAAGCCCATCACAGAGTGGGGATTAAAAGAGACATTCAACACTTTCAATTTTCAACACAAAATACAGTCAAATACTGATAAAGCTACCAACATATGCTTGTTCATTTGCATGCAAAAGAGCACACGTGCTTGTGCCATCGTGGAAGCACACGTGCAATCATAGGTGTATCTACTAGCACACCAAAGAGGAGGAGTACAGACCATGGTGTTTACATGGACGTACCTGCATTAAGGCACAGTGTTTGTACATTACCTGGTAGACAAACTGATTAATCATGCAGTCAAACTCCAGATAAGACCGTATGCAACAATTTTGGTTTTCCCAAATGAATCATAATTCTGCAAGTGTAACAGTACATTAACAATGAGGAATGGATTTACAATTTCCATGCCTCCAGCTCTTTTAGTTGTTCATTTATAAGCACAATATCCGGTTCAGCCACTTTGTTTTTCAGTTTGTTAATCTTTTGGTCCTCTTCAAAATATTTACTGTTTTCTTGCACTCCAGGAAATAGTTCCTCCTGGACAACTACTTCTGCACCTGTGTCCTACGACACAGAACAGGATTCTGATTTCTGAAGGTCCTAAACCATCAAGTTTTCTGACTGCAACACTTCCCTTCACATGTTTAAGCCATGCCTAGGTCCTGCTGTGGCTTCCCCTGGCTTGCCAGCTCTGCTCAGATGGCTATGAAATCACTGCCTGTCATTTTAAACTTCAAACTGTGATATCCCCACCTTCAAATAACATCCTCCCTGCACCCACCTCTGCTTACTGACAAA
>NW_008591627.1:7158-7568 GCF_000691845.1 Merops nubicus | reverse complement strand
GGATTCTATGATTCTATGATTTACAGTTCTACAGAAAAAAGCTGTTTTGTTTTTTTTTTTTTTCTGTTATGACAATGTGAGAGAATCTAAATTTTAAAGTAACATAGAAATGCTTGAGTGCTATGTTGTCCTCACAAGCATCAAAGCAATTCCTGTCCAGGGAATCATTGTAAATGACAAAAAAAAATTATGTGTGTGATAAAATCCACCAAAAAAGCCAATGTTTTGTGATGAACTTGTATCAAGACTGCCCATGTCAGACATATCCTTTCTGAGAGATTTATTTCTTCCTTGACTTGGTCTTATCTTTAAAAAAAAACCCAGATATAGTTAGTACAATATTAATGCACTTCAATATTTTATATCTTGTTGAAAGATGCATGAAAGGGTGTGGGATGGATATTATAGAT
>NW_008591627.1:0-7127 GCF_000691845.1 Merops nubicus | reverse complement strand
CCTGCTGAATTCTGAGCACTATACACATAAGAAAAGATTCAAATGGAAATATTTGCCTATTAACAACTTCTATGACTTCTCTTAACAACTTCTAATGACTGCCATTTGAGGACAAAGCCAAATAAAAACGTGCAGAGCCCTCTTAATCCTAACATATATAGGATGCTTAATTTATAAAGAATTTCAGTAAGGTTCACACTGAATCCTTTCGGTTCCTGGGTCATTTCTTCTACAGGAAAAGGTTATTTGGCATTTCCAGAAGAACCACATGCTCTGGAGTCAATATCATAGCGAATCTGAAGGGAATGCTCTTAGTTTCCCAGCTGCTGGAGTGGATTGCCCATGACTACATGACTGACATATTAATGTGTATTTGCTCAAAGATGAACGTGTTTGAGAAGAATTCTACTGACTTGAAGAAATAGCATTAGGGATTGGTCTTAGAACCATGAATGTCTCCACTTTATTGGTTGTTAGTGACATGGGTCTCCTTTTAGCTGCATTCCAGTGCTAAATTTGCTTATGTTACACCATTTCTTCTAATGCATGTGATCTGAAGCTTGACTTCAGTCATATTTTTTATTTTCATTTAATCAGTACTCACTCACACATTTCTATATCGGTTGTTCAATTTAAGAATTAGAGGAACCGGTTTATTCATACAATAGGTAGAATAATGCCACTGCTTCACAAATACTTTAGCAAATATTAGGTCTGAGTGTAGCATGCTAAATTTTGCCAGGCCCCATACTTTGGTTTTAATGAACATACAACAGCCGCTGGGTACTTCTGTCATGGCTTGGATCTCCAAAAGCTGTCTGCCTACTCAAAGAATATTTCCTGCTTTAAGTATATTGGTAGTTACTGATTTCATGTGTGTCATCAGTGATGAGGAAGAATATGACAGGACATCATATTAGATGATCTAGTGCACAGCATGATCAAATCTCATAATTTCTCCAACAACAGGCTTTTCTGCAAGCCTTCTTGGCTTATGTGTCTTCTTGTCACCCCCAAAATCTGAGGGACAACAAATGTTTGTCTTCAGTTCTCTGGTGTGGAAGTGACTGTTAGCAGCTGAAGGTGGCTGTTGCATCCTTGGCTAACACAGATACTCACAGAAATAAATTTCTTCCTAAAATGACTACCCTGACCTGGAGAAATTTGGGTCCTGTTGACTCCACTGCACTTGGCCCTGGGATGTCTTCCCTAGTCCCTGCAAACTTGTAACTCATAGACCACAGGACCCTTCTTCCCACCTCATTCTAGTGCTCTTTACTCCAAAGGATGCTTGCCATATTAGGATCACAAAATCATAGAATTGTTTAGGTTAGAAAAGACCTTTAAGATCATCAGTTCCAACAATTAACCTAACTCCACCAAGTCCACTGCTAAACCATGTCCCTAAACACTGTGTCTACACGACTCTTAAACACACTCAGGGATAGTGAGTGATTCAACCGCTTCCATGGGCAGCCGGTTCCAGTTCTTGATGATCCTTTTGGTGAAGAATTTTTTCCTAATATCCAACCTAACCCTCCTGCCCTGAGACAACTTAAGGCCATTTCCTTTTGTCCTATCATTTGTTCCTTGTAAGAAGAGACTAACACCCACGTCCCTCTAATCTCCTTTCAGGTGGTTGTAGAGAGTGAGAAGGTCTCCCCTCTGATCCTCCTTTTTATCAGACTAAATAGCCCCAGTTCCCTCAGCCACTCCTCATAATACTTGTGCTCTAGAACCTTCACCAGCTTAGCTGCCCTTCTCTGGACCCACTCCAGCACCTTGATGTCTTTCTTCTAGTGAGATGCCCAAAACTGAACACAGTATTAGAGGCATGACCTCAGTAGTGTCCAGTACAGGGGGACAACCACTTCCCTAGTCCTGCTGGTGAAACTATTTCTGATAGAAGCCAGGCTGCTATTGGCCTTCTTGGCCACTTGGGCACACTGCTGGCTCATACTTAGCTGGTTGTCAGTCAGTACCCCCAGGTCCCTTTCTACTGGTCAGCTTCCCAGCTGCTCTTCCCTAAGCCTCTAGTGTTGCATGGGGTCCAAGTGCAAGACCCATCACTTGGCCTTGTTGAACCTCATACCGTTGGCCTCAGCCTATTGATAAACCATGTGAAGGCTACTAGGAGCCTCCTTCGAAACAGTAGCTCAGACGAGTGATCCATCCAACTCATCTCAGCTGCAAACTGAGTCACTCAGGAATGTAAATAAAAAAAAGCTGGCCACAAAAGTAATAGGAAAATTTTTAATCTGCACTGAGTTAGTATCTGCCTCCTGTACTCCACCTCTGCCTGTTCACCCAGGGATGGATTTGAGGGACCAAATGATGGAGGGTTTGAACTGCAGCTTCTGCTTGTCTAAGTCTCCATAGAAATCTTTTTTACTTTCACCTAACCTCTGTACTCTGTCCTGTCAGTCTCCCATATGGCTGTTTGTTCCACCATTAATCATTTTACTGACTAGATAATGAAATTACATGAAACTCAAGCTTGCATATCCCATGAATCTCTAAGTGCTGAACTCAAAGTTTTCTGCCTAGTTGTTGGTGCCTCTGGCATCCCCCAGACAAATTTTATAATTATTTTATGCATTTTAATTGGAAAAAATCTGTACCTTCTATTAATATAAATTTTTCTAAACACTAGTAACTTAAACAAATTAGATAAGACAGAGATACTTTACTGCCTGTGTTGTTTATATTTCATAGACTCATAGAAAGGTTTGGGTTGGAAGGCACCTTAAAGATCACCCAGTTCCAACACCCCTGACAAGGGCAGAGACATTTTCCACTAGTTCAGATTGCTCAAAGCCCCATCCAACATGTCAAATACTTCCATGGAGGTCGCATCCAGAAATTCTCTGAGCAGCCTGTTCCAGTGTCTCACCACCCTCACTGTAAAGAATTTGTTCCTAATATCTAATCTAATCTGCCCTCTTTCACTTTAAAACCATTACCCCTCCTCCTATAACTACACTCCCTGATCAAGAGTCCCTCCCCATCTTTCCTGTAAGCCATGTTTAAGTACTGAAATAGGCTACAAAGTCTCCTCTAGAGCCTTCTCTTCTCCAGGCTGAACAACTTCAACTCTCTTCTTCTGTTCTCACAGCAGAGGTATTCCATGCTCTTGATCATCTTTGTGGCCCTTCTCTGTCTTTCCTGTTATGAGGAATCCAGAGCTGGACACAGTACTCCACGTGGGGTCTTATGAGAGAGGAGTAGAGGGTGAGAATTGTAGAATCATAGGATCACCATGGTTGGAACCTCCAGGATCATCAGGTCCAACCTTCCTCCCAACATTTCCTTAACCACTAGATCATAGCCTCAAGTGCCACATCCACTCATTTTTTGAACATCTCCATGGATGATGACTCCACCACCTCCCTGGGCAGTCCATTCCAGTGTCTAACCACTCTCTCAGTAAAGAAATTCTTCCTAATATCTAATCAAAATCTTCCCTGGTGTAGCTTGAGGCCATTTCCCTTCATCCTGTCATCAGTAATTTGGGAGAAGTAACCAACACCAGCCTCACCACAACCTCCTTTTATGTAGTTGTAGAGAGCAATAAGGTCTCCTCTTTGTCTTCTCTTCTCTAGGCTAAACCACCCCAGTTCCCTCAGCTGCTCCTCATAAGGCATGTTTTCCAGCCCTCTAACCAGCCTCACTGCCCTTCTCTGGACCTGCTCCAGCCCCTCCATGTCCTTCTTATACTGTGGTGCCCAAAACTGGACACAGGACTCAAAGTGCACGAATGCTGAGCCTAGGGGCATGATCACCTCCCTGCTCGTCCTGGTCACACCATTTTTGATACAGACCAGGATGCCACTGGCCTTCTTGGCCACCTGGGCACACTGCCGACTTATGTTCACTTGGCTGTCCACTAACACCCCAGGTCCTTTTCTGCCAGGCAGATTTCCAGCCACTCCTCTCCAAGCCTGTAATCACCTCCCTCAACCTGCTGGCCATGCTTCTCTTGATGTAGTCCAGGATGTGACTGGCTTTCTGGGCTGCAAGCCCACATTGCTGGCTCATCTTCAGTTTTCCATTCACCAATATTCCCAAGTTCTTCTCTGCAGGTCTGCTTTCAATACACTCATCAACCAACCTATATCTGTGCTTGGGATTGCCCCAAACTATGTGCAGGACCTTGCACTTGGCTTTGTTGAATTTCATGACATTTGAATGGGCCCACCTCTCTAGCCTATCAAGGCTCTTCTGAATGGCTTCCCTTCTCTCTAGCATGTCAACAGTATCACATATTTCCTTAATTTATCTGAAGCCAACACAATCTCCTGTCTCTTGCACTGGAGTGTTGTAGAATTTAGGTCAAGTATGTCAAGCAGTAAATAGGGCTTTGCAAATAATCACATGGAATAGCTCACAAGAAATAGGCCATAGTAGTTGCATTAACTAAGCTGTTATTTGGCTTCCACTGTAACACAATAGATTCCAAGGTTCCAAATACACTACATGCTACGCAAAGCTCTAAGAAAAAGGAGGTCCCTGTACCAAAAGTTTTAGAGTTAACAATGTGGCCAAAACCAGTGCAGAAATTAAACAACATAACCAAGAGATGCAAGACAGAAAGTTTTCCAAAGAAAATAAGGTTTCTTTACTGCTGACTGGGGCTTGCTAGAATTCAGCTAGCTCAAGTTATGTATTCCCCTGTATTAAACTCACATCCATGCAGTGGGTTGTGAGGTCCTGATTCCATGGTTGAATGGGCCAGACACAAGCAGTATTGAATGCTGCTGGGTAGGGGTTGTGGATCAGCTCCCCTCCCACCATTGGGTGGCTGTATGTGCCAAGAAGCAGGATGGTGCAGCTGCTTGCGGCTGCAGAGCTCCTGGACCAGAGCTGGCTTGGATCAAGCACATCAGAGGGAGGTAAGATCTTGTTTGTATAAACATATCCTCTGATAGCATTAAAATGCAAACTAGCCATCTCTCATGTCTGATCACTGTAAGTGCCACTAAAAGCATGTCAATATCGTAGGCAAAACTGAACCTTATTTCCTCTTGGCTTAAGGATGAGAAGCTGAAATCTTTCCCTCCTGCCCCAGAGAGACCAGCAGGACTGAGGCAGAGAAAGAAAAAATGCAACAAGATCTGGAGTTTCTGATTCTGCTCCTGCTCCCTGTTAGCCAGGTTAAGCAGCAGCCATGAATGGCCCAAATACTCTGTATCTCACATTTTAGGACAGCAGTATTTGCCAGCCTGACCTTCTAGAGCTCTGACATGGTCAAAATAAATAGTGGAGTCATGGTTATTTTACTGTCTTTTGGCACTCTTGTCCTTTGCAGCTGCTGTGTGTCTGGAGCTGGCCACAGTCAACTTATTATGAGTAAGCCCAGTTTTCTTGAAAAAAATCCCAAATAACTGACAGCTTTCAACAGCTGTATTTACAACCTTGTAACTATTTCCAAGAAACCTCATCATATCTTTTGTATTTAAAACCAAGCTTGGTTGTCATCTGTTTCACACTTGCTTAAATCCTCAAGTAACTGCAAAACATGTCCACCTAAGTTGTAGGCTAGATGTCATGCTTAAAAGACTGTTCCAGGTCAAATAATGTAGCATGGGGAGATTTATTCTTGTAGAAAACATTACTCATTTGATCTGCTAGAACTATGAGGAAGGTCTCCTACATTTCCTAGCTCCTGCTAAAGGGAGGTGTTCTGGGACAATCAGGTTTTATAACTATTTTCTTCAAGCTTTAGATGGATAAGAAATTCAAAATACTCCTCTCGGTTTCTGATCCCAGTTTCCTTCCTGATTTTAAAAATAATTAATGAAGTAGTCTTTAGGTGTATCAAAGAGGAGATGCTGATATCTGAACCACCATGACAGCTACATGTCTTTTGACAATGCAGATTGCAAACAGCAGACCACAGTGCATGTGAGCTATACATAGAGGGTTCTTGGCTAGGTGACGCAGTTATGAACTGCATAACAGGGGCATGCAGGAAACCCCAGAGTTTGATCAACGTTAGGAAATCCTCCAGAACCTTTTTCAGGGCAAGAAGCCCTCTAATAGAAGAGTGGCATGACACTGATTCTGTCTTTAAGCCAACAGCAAAAAGTGGGAAAGTAATAAAATGCAAAATGCTCAAATGTGAAAGTGTGTCCTGAGCAGATTTCTTATCACTGAAATGGAGTTGTGTCAGACATTCCATAAAATACATCACGAATATGAAAATCATTATCAGTGCTACATGACAGGAGCTGTGATATGACTTGATGGGTAGCAATACAAAACCTAAGATAGGTCATTATGGTTAAAGCAAGCAGTGGTAATCTTTAATGGAGATGCAGAAATTACTGGTAGAGTTATAGTGCCAAACTGAATTCTCAGGACAACTCATATCCACTGCTCCCCCTGATACTTCTGACCCTGTTTAACTCTCCTCCTCTTCTGATCTGTGCTTGGAACTGAAGTTTGGAACTGAAGGTCTTTTTTTCCAAACTCCAGCTCTTTTAGAAAGGCATGCCTGGTGAGACCTTCATTCATAATCACATTCACAATGATAAAATGGCTTATGGAGGAAAGGACCTAAGAGATCATCTAGTCCAACCGCCCTGCCATGGGCAGGGATACCTCTCAACTAGACTAGGTTGCTCAAGGCCTCATCCAACCTGGCCTTAAACACCTTCAGGGAGGGGCATCCACAGCCTCTCTGGACAACCTGTTCCAGATTCTCACTAGCCTTGTATTGAAGTACTGTATAAGATCTAGCCTAAACCTACTCTCCTTCAGTTTAAAACTATTTCCTCTTGTCCCGTCACTGGACACTCTTGAGAAAAGTCCCTCTGCAGCCTTCCTGTAGGTTCCCTTCAGGTATTGGAAGGCAGCTATAAGATTCCTCCAGAATCTTCTCTTCTCCAGGCTGAACAATCCCAGTGCCCTCAGCCTATCCTCATAGCAGAGATGCTCCAGCCCCTGGATCAACTTTGTGGTCGCCTCTGGACTTGTTCCAACAGATCTATGTCCCTTTTACGGTGGGGTGTGGTGGTTCAGCCACGGGCAGGAGCCTGGCACCATGGGGCCGCTCGCTTACCCTCAACCCCCCACACGGGAGGGAGAAATATACAAAACCCCGTGGGTTGTGATAAGGAGAATTT
>NW_008591626.1:4005-5695 GCF_000691845.1 Merops nubicus | reverse complement strand
CCAGGCTGGCTGGGTGGGGCTCCAAGGGGCAGGGGTCTCTGTGGCTCTGCCCACCCCTCTTATGAACCAGAGCATTAGTGTGACAACACTAATTAGGGAGCAAGCAGGTGAACGTTGTGATTGGTTTTGGAGACAGGGAGAGCCAAGGTCTGAGAACCAGAGTCCTCTACTCCCAGTGTTGTTCTTATTGCCCATAAATTGCAGCATTTTCTGGTGTGCTTTGTAACTTCACCTGCTCCTGGCCTCGTGGGCTGTTGCACTGAAGCCAGAGAAGGATTTGGCCCCTTGAACTCTTTTCTCTTTGCTGTAGATGACACAGATGACCCCATGGAAGTGAAGGTGAAACGTGACCACTCTGAAGAAAACATTTCAAAAGGAAAAGTGGCCAGAACGAGAGAATAAACCAAGATCCTGGCAGGGATTACCTGTTGGGAACAAAAAACTGTTAAAAGGGAGAGGCAGAGCTGTGCTCAGAACTTCACCCTGCAGCTGGTGCCTCTTGCTTGAGGACTGACCCCCAAGAAAGGTGTCATGTCTTGAGTCTTTTTGTTGGTGGAATTATTTTGAGTGGAAGGGTCTCTCTGGAGTGGTTGAGAAGCTGCTTGTGGGGATGGTTTGGAGAGGACACGTTGCTGTGGTGTTGGTCAAACCCACCTGATGTTTGTGTGTCTGTAGAAATAATTTTCAGGATAAATGAGAGGCTTTCCAAGGTAAGTGTCAGTTGAATATAGGCACCTTAACATGATTGCACTTTAGTGTTCAAAGCGTTTCCCTGTCTTGTAGACTCAGAGGTTTGGGGATTTTTGGGTCAGATTTGAAGTTCCCAGTTTGGGGAGGTGCAGCAGGATGGTTCTGTGTCGTTCTACAACTTTCAAAATGTCTAAAAAAATCCCATTTAAGGGTAATGTTGCAAAAATTCCTCAGGAACTGTAGGGTAGGTGTTATTTCCATCATGTACCACATGTAAAAATTTACCTTTGCTTTGAAATGTTTCATTGTGAAGTTTCACATTAGTCTGGTTTTGTCCTGGTTGGGGGGGTTTGGGGTGGGTTGGGTGAGTTCAGTGGGGTTTTAATCCCTGTAGGTACTCATTTTGGTTTTAAAAGAAATAAAAAGGATTTCTGACATGAAAAAATATCAGGGAGTAATCGACCACCACAACCATCATCCCTTGGACCTCTGTGGGAAGGTGGCACAGCACTGACCAGTGCCCCTGAACTGGGTTGGGTTGGGCTTGGGCCTTGGGGAGCAGGGGGAGGGGGGTAGTGGGCAAGGGAGCTACTGGAGTGGCTCCTGTAAGAAGCTTCTAGAAGCTCCCCCAGCTCTAAACTGGACCCACCTCTGTGCTAATCACATTTAAGAGTGTTCTCCTCCATCCCACCCACTGCAGGGTGGAGAAAAAGCCCCAACAGATGAATACTTGGCTTGGAGCCTCGTGTCACTGGCAGAACTTGGGGTCTTTGACCATGGGTTGGTCTATGAGGCACCAGGTCCAACAGCAAGAGATGGTGTTACCCTGACACGAAGGGGGAAGAGGCTCTTGGGACATGAGTTGGGAGGGCTTTAAAGTAGTTTGGAAGAAATCAGGTTTGCCAGAGAGGAACCTGGCTGGGGGACACTGGTGCTCATGGGTCAACGTGCTGGGTTGTCCTGTCAGCCAGAGATCTGAGCTGAGGTGAGGGACCCAGGC
>NW_008591626.1:805-3960 GCF_000691845.1 Merops nubicus | reverse complement strand
GAGCTTCCCCTCCCAAAGCAGTGGCAGGATCACTAACCCAGCTGCAGGGCATCTGCAGCAGCACAGGCAGCAGGGGTAACAAAAGGAGGAGCTGGGATCTGGTGCAGCTACAGGGCTGTGACCTCACTGCAGTCCCTGGGACGTGGTGGGGCAGCTCACACGACTGGGGTGTTCTCATGGGTGGCTGTGCTCTGTGTAGGAGGGAGAGACCAGGAGGGCAAGGGGGTGGTGGTGTCTTTCTGTGCCTGAGGAACTGGAATGTGACTTGGTGTAGGGGAAAAGGAAGAACCTGTTGATAGTTTATGGGTAAGAATCAAGGGGCAGGCTGAATTGGGAGGTGTTGTTGTAGGTGTTTACTACCAGAGCAGGGAGAAGGAGCAGATGAAGCCTTCTACAGACAGCTGGAGGTGTTCTCCAGATCAAATGCCCCAGTGCTTATGGGTGACTTCAACCCCCCAGGTGTTTCTGGGAAGGCCACACTGTAGGCACACCCCATCCAGAAGGTCCCTGCAGTGTGTTGGTGGCAACCTTCTGATGGACGTGGTGGAGGAGCCAAGGAGGAGAGCTGTGCTGCTGGACCTGGTTTTAACACAGAAGGATGGACTGGTAAGGGATGTAAAGGCTGGGAGTGACCTTGGCTGCAGGGACCATGGCATGGCAGAGTTCAGATCTCACAAGGAAGGGGCAGGGTAGTAAGATCTCAGCCCTAGACTTCAGAAGGGGTAACTTTGCCCTGTTCAAAGAGCTGCTCAGAAGAACCCCAAGGGCTGGGACTCCAGGAGAGATGGTTAACACTCAAAGAGCACTTCTGCCAAGCTCAAGGTAGGTGCATTCCTTTAAGTAAAAAATGGAGTCAAGGAGGCAGGAGACCCCCATGGATGACCAACGAGCTGCTTAGAAAACTTGCATAGAAGAAAGAAACTCAAAGTATGTGGAAAAAGAGTTTGGTCACATGGGAGGATTATGGGAACGTTGTCAGGGTGTGGAGGGATGCAACGAGGAAGACCAAGGACCTCTTTGAACTCAGTGTGGCCCAGGAGGTTAACGAGGACAAGAAAGGCTTCTTCAAGTGTATCAATGGGAAAAGGAAGATCAGGGGAAATGTGGGACCTTTGCTAGATGGAGTGGGAGCCCTGGTGAGAGCTGATGCTGGGAAGGTGGAGTTGCTGAACACCTCTGCTGCAGTCCTCACTGCTGAGATGACCTCTCAGGGATTCCAGTCCCTGGAGGTGAGTGTAAAAGCCTGGAGGAAGGGAAACTTTACACTGCTTGGTGAAGCTTGCTGGTGAGAGCTGATGCTGGGAAGGTGGAGTTGCTGAACACCTCTGCTGCAGTCCTCACTGCTAAGATGACCCCTCAAGGATCCCAGTCCCTGGTGAGGAGTGATAAAGCCTGGAGGAAAGGAGACTTTACACTGCTTGGTGAAGCTGGGGCCAGAGAACATCTGGGCACATTGAGCACCCACAAATCCATGGTCCCAATGGGATGCACCCAAGGGAGCTGCTGGAGCTGGCTGATGTTGCTGCTGCACCACTCTCCATCAGTTCTGAAAAATCATGGAGAAGGGGAGAGGTGCCTGAGGACTGGAGAAAAGCCAAAGTCAGCCCAGCCTTCAACAAGGGCAAGAGAGAAGACCCAGGGACTTACAGACAGGTCAGCCTCACCTCCATCCCTGGGAAGGTGGTGGAACAGCTCCTGCTGGAGGCCACCTTGAGGCACGTGGAGAAAAAGGAAGTTATCAGTAGTCAGCATGGATTCCCAAGGGAAAATCCTGTTTGACTGATCTGACAGACTTCTGTGATGGCGTGAGCAGTTGGAGAGATGAGGGGAGAGCAGTGGGTGAGGTTCACCTTCACTTCAGCCAAGCTTTTGACACTGTCTCCCACAATATCCTAATTGTGAAGCTCAGGCAGCATGGACTGGATGAGCTGAGTGTGAGATGGGCTGAGAACTGCTTCAACAACAGAGCTCAGGGTCGTGGTGGGTGGGGTAGAGTCTAGCTGGAGGCCCTGGGGAGGCCCCACCTGGAGCACTGGGTGCAGCTCTGGGCTCCTCAGCTCAAGAAGGACAAAGAAGTTCTGGAGAGGGTCCAGCACAGGGCGACTGAGATGACCAAGGGGCTGGAGTCATATGAGGAAAGGCTCAGGGGGCTGGGGATGTTTAGTGTGGAGAAGAGGAGGCTGAGGGGGATCTTATCAATATCTGCAGGGTGGGTGTGAGGAAGGTGGGGCCAGGCTCTGCTCAGTGGTGTCTGGGGACAGGACTAGGGGCAATGGCCACGAGCTGGTGAACAAGAGGCTCAACCTGAAGATAAGGAAGAACTTTATGATGAGAGTAACACCAGAGAGGTTGTGGAGTCTCCTTCACTGGAGTCATTCCAAACCCGCCTGGACGCCTTCCTGTGGGATGTACTCTGGGTGACCCTGCTCTGGCAGGGGGCTCAGACTAGATGATCTTTTGAGGCCCCTTCCAACCCCTGACATTCTGTGAATCGTGGAAAAAACCTGTTGGGTTTTTGTGTTTTGTTTTGGGAGCTCTTTGTTGGAGAGGAGAGGGCAAGAGAGAGACAACCATGGGGTGAGGAAGATGGGGAGGGAGCTGGAGCAGCCATTCCCCTTCAGCCGTGGTGAGACATCAGCCTCACAGCCCTTGGGGAGCAGTGGTGGAGCAGAACCCCACCTGCAGCCTGGGGAGGACCCTCTGCCAGCTCAGGGGGCTGGTCCTGAAGGAGTCTTGGCTCCGAGGGAGGCCCGTGGTGGAGCAACCCTTCCTGGGAGCAGAGCTGAGCCCGGGGAGAGGGGAAGGTGTGTTCATGGTGGAGTTGTGTCTATCACTGTGTCACCACCCACTCCACTGAGCAGACACAGGATGGTTCCTTTGCTGTGATCTCAAAATGCAAAAGAAAAAACCAAAAAGGGGAGTTTTACCTCAATCAGTGGAACATTGTTTGCCCATAAAGCAGTTGTGAGAGAAAGAAAAAACCAAAAAGGGGAGTTTTACTTCAATCAGTGGAACTTTGCCCATAAAGCAGTTGTGAGAGGGGTGAGTGTGTGACAGGAAAGGCAAACTGCTCTTCCTGCAGCTTGCTCCAGCAGCTCACCCCCCGCAGGGTGCCCAGGGTCACAGCCAGGCAGGCTTGGGATCTCTCCAGAGCA
>NW_008591626.1:0-733 GCF_000691845.1 Merops nubicus | reverse complement strand
GCACTGACCAAGTCCTTTTGCCATGAGGTCATAACCTAGACCTCAGTCCTTCAGCTTCACAGGAACTTCTCCATCACTACTTTGTCAGCCAGAAGCAGAGTCTTAAAGCTCAACTGCCCTTGGAGTTTCCTGCTCTTTAGAGGGGAAAGAGAGTAAGAGCTCCCACCACGGGTCCAAGGGGTCCTTCTGGTCCTGATTGTCATGAGCCTTGGTGGAGAAATCTTCCCAAATCTGGTTGCTCAGAAGCCATCTTTGTGCCAGGTGATGCCCCTTGCTCCTCCTCTGTCCCATGGACTCCTGCCAGTCTCTGCCTTCCTTCTGCCAATCTTCGCCATCTGGAGCAAGACTACCACGCATGCCCAGTGAGGAGTGTCCGAGGCATTGTCTGCACTAGAGGCTTTTGGCCAGGAGGTGTGTTTTTGTATTATAATGATATTATAATGAGCGAAGTTCACCAAAAGTTCGTGATTTCTTCATGGTTGCTGAGGCAGCAGCAGTGATCAGTCCTGGACAGCAGCTCTGTGGTTTGTCCCAGCAGCTCCAGCTCCCCCAGATAATGGGGACCAGCACAGGACACCTCCTACCACACTGCTCTCCATCCTGGGGGGTTCTCCTCCTCTGGTCTGTTCCTCCTCTGGTCTGTTCCTCTTCTGGTCTGTTCCTCTTCTGGTCTATTTGACTCTTCCACACCCTCACTCTGATTCAGTCAGTAAATCAGTGGTGGATTTGTTGT
>NW_008591625.1:199147-217119 GCF_000691845.1 Merops nubicus | reverse complement strand
TATATATATATATATACACAATATATGACAAGGTATTTTAGCTGATACATCAAAACCTAATTTTCATTGTCACTTGTTAATGAGATGTTCCTGTGCACAAGGAAATTCCTTTTCCTCTCCCAGTGTGAGTAACACAGCTCCAAAGGTGGAGAAGCAGGCTGCAGCTAGGTTAAAACAAGGATGAATTTTGTCTACTACAAAATGCTGTAAAGGCAGGAAATTTGAAGTTGCATCTAAACTTAAAATATAAACAATCAGAAAGTTAATATAAATGTGGATCTCTGTGAAGTGTATGCACCATTAGAAATGAGGTATGAAAGGAGATTTGATTCTTCTCATTTTCATACTGTCAGAGTAGAAATGGTCTTGGTGTAAAACCAGCAACGTAACTGGAAAATGGGACAAAAAAGATTAAAAGTCTTAAGATTGAGACTTTTCAGGAGGTACCAGGACAGGGGCAGAAAATTGTTTGCTCAGTGCCTTCCTTGCCATATTGGGATTCTGGTTAATGTTCCCTCCCCATGAAGAACAGACAAGCCTTTCTGCTAGCTTTTGGATCACCTTTGTCTCCAGACTTCCCTAGACAATCAGGTGGGATGAAGGCAAGGCTCTGGTGCGTCCAGTCAAATAGTCTGCCCATTCGACCACTGGCACCAGCATCCGCCTGCCTTCAGCCTGTTGCCATCTGCGACCCTTGATAACCTGGACTCTGACAGCAGCTCCTATTTAGGAGTCCAGAAATTCAGCTGGACAGTTGGAAATCTTTCCCAAGAGATATTTGCTGTGTAGTATAGAGAGGATTTCTTCTCCTGAACAAAGCAAGAAATGTGAAAACTTGGCACTCCCACATCCTTTTAAACCAAGACCACCCTTTTAGTACTAGGGAGTGTCTTGTTGAGCTTAGATCTGGTCATTCACCATCAGCATCAGACTGCACTGAAGTCTCCAGGCCTGAAGTGCTGGGATTTAAACCTTCAGCCCTGAATGAGGGTTGGCATATGGATGACGTCCACAACCAGGCAAGGGAGACCCTCCTGATTGGTTTTCACCCAGGGCCTGTCCAGCCTTGGGTGAGAACTGATGAGGACATCACCACCAGGTGCCCCCACCTTCCACATTAACTTGGAAGTGAGGCAAGAGGCCACCTCTGTAAGAGTTGACTTGTACTCCAGTGGAGTAGGGAGGTCTGTTTATGTGGTGTTTGTATTGTGTGGGGGTTCCGGTTATTGAAAGGGCTCCCTGACTTTTCATGGCAAGTGGAGCTCCCAGGATGTCAGAGCAAGATAATGAGTCTCTCTCTGGGGAAATACTACATAATTGGACTGATTGTCTGTCTGGTTTCATCTACTGTGGCATGGTTCTGGAGTCAGCTTGCACCCTTCTTCACACAATATGGTGTGCGTTAACTTATTCCTTCCTCCAGTGATGGGCCACCTTGGATCCTTGGTGTATGATTTAAGAGCGGAGCACAGACTGACTGTTGGTTTGCCTATTGATGATAATATCCTACATTGGGCAAGTGATCAGCAGAAGGTGGCCCAGCAACAAGATACTTAAAAAACTTTTCCTACTTGAAAACTACTTCTGGGGTAAAATTCAAAGGAAATATTGATGGAAGTGACTACAGAGACATTGTCCTAGGGTTTTCACTGCTCTTGCTGATAGAAAAACCTGTGGAAGGAGGAGTCTCAGGTGACTAAAGAGCCCCCAGATGTAAGCCTCCATTCCTGGCCTACCGAACAGTTTATTCATGTATGCTTTGCTATGGCCACTAGTGTCACTAGCTCATAACTTCCAAAGAAATATTTCTTCAAGTTTATCAGTAGTTTCCCTCCATTCCCATCTTCTCATATGGGAAGACTGCACTGTTTTGATTAAAAAAAAAAAAAAAGTACCCTCAGCAGCTATAACAGGAGCAAATAATTGCTGAAAAAAATGATTTACAAGATTGCCAATACTAAGGTCAACACCTGCATGTAAAGTGCCATGAAGCGACAAGCGACTGGGAGGACTGAAGTATGATGCATATGCAGTAACACAGGGCCTCTTCTGCCCAGCAAGTTTACAGGTCATGTATCTGTGATGCATTCTGGTAGATGCATGCAGCCAACTGGCTCTAGCACACCGAGTTATCATGCCTATGGAGATGTGATTATAACATCAGGAATCAAAAACTCTATCATTTTTCAGCATTGACTTCGGTTCAAAGCAGCCATTTTCTTGTATTTTATTGTTTTGGGTCTGGAATTACTTCAATCCAGACTACATGCTAAATGCACTAATTATCAAACACCTCTTTTACTGAGTAGCTTCAAGTCAGGTTTTGATTTCTTTTGTTCTAGCATGAATTGAGCCACTCAGGGGGAGGGAGAGCACTTAGGCTGTCTCAGAGCAAATTTCTGAGAGTCATACTAGAAAAAAAAGACACTGCTCCCTATTCTTTTCTGTGTTTGAATGGCTCAGCCAGAATTTTGAAAACATGTCACTGGCGATCTTGAAATCATGAACATAAAGTTCATTTCTAGACTTTCTAAATATAGGAAAGACTTACTGCAGTGAAAAATAAAAAAGCTGATAGTGTATCAGCTTCACTTAATGGGCTCAGAGTAGTGATGGACATAATAAAACATAGACTAGGGAAATAATATTGCCTTATGGGTTAAATAAAATTAAACCCAGTAATTCTATTGAGCATTTTACTGAGGATATAAGATGAAAGACACTGGTTAACTTTCACTGCCAATGTTTGACATACCTTTTGCTGTAGAAAATTTGGTTTGATTTCATCATCATTAAACAGTAGAGTAGATTTAGGGAGGTTACATAAGGGATATCAGCCCATAGTTTTATGGCATAATGTACATGCTGTTGAGAAAGCTGAGAGAATGGAAATTGGGTTATTCACAGGTCATTTCCCTATAGGGAAAGTATTTGGAGCTATGACTGCATTTCAGATCCCTTCTTCCTGGTCATGTGGTTTTGCTCAATGCATAGCTCATTTGTTTGAGTAGTGCATTGGCTGGCAGAATATAGCCTTGAGCAAATGTTATTTCCAAGTGGAGGTCATGTTCTCAGAAGTGCAAATGAAAATGGGGTCATGGGAAAAGCTGAGAATTGCTGAAATGTGGTGAAAGCAAAGTAATCTATACATGTTTGTTGACAGCAACCACAAAATGGTTCCCTGAGGAACTCAGATGAAGTTATCACAGGGAATAAAAAGGTAGAACTGACATAAATAGCTCAAGGTTTGGGCTTGCTGTTCTTAAAAGAAATCTTTAGGTAGTTCAGCTGTCTTGAATGTAAACTGTGATGCAATGTCCTTTTAATCACAGAAATAAGGCTTTGGGCAGAAGTTTCCTTTGAGTGTACAAGGAATATCACTGTTTTCTGGCAAACAAGAAACTTCCTCTCCTGATAGTGAGAAAAGTTTCACATATGTGCCATAGACATCAAAGAAGGTTTTCATCTTCATTGTTTAGTAAAGTAAATACTTCCATATATGCACATGCTTGTTTACTTTTTGCAGAGGGCTCTTCCAGCCCTCAGCGTTTACAGGTGGGACAACTAAAACTAGAGGAGAAGGAGAAATTATGGGTTTGCCTGCTATGTACAAACCCTTAGACGAGCAGAAAGACTTTCACAGACATAGGTTTATATACTAGGAGCATACAGCAGTACAAAGCTAAGTTTCTGCATTGCTGCAGAACTGAGGTTGAGCTATGTGATTGTCTCAAAAAATCTGGTGGCTACAGGCAAGTTGGCAACTGGATTGAACACCCAAGTGCTAGATACCTTTGAAGGCAGCTGCTGTGTTGGTCTACATGGCAGTAACTCTTAGGAAGGACTATTGGAGATCTTAAGGCAAACCTACAGCATCATTATAGTGTTTCTGTTTAGTCCTGTTGAGTTTAGTGTTTCTGTGATAGTGCTGACTGACTGCATATGATAGAGCCTTTGGTTCAGCTCAGCAGTCACTTTCCAGTCATTTAGGAAGTCCTAAACACTTGATTAGTATTTTGTTCAGCTGGGATGCCTGCCTGAAATATGTTTAATTTTCCCACTTTTGTGTCTCCTCAACTTACTTACATGAAGGGTATGAAACTTCTCAAACAAAGCCTTGTTCAGTCCACTGAGTAATCAGTTCTCTGTTCATTAGATTTTCAATGAATATCACAACTGAACATTAACTAGTAGTGAACAGTTAATACCTAAAATGAGAATTTGAGATGCGGACTCCAATTCTGAGAACAAATTTGGAGTTGTTGAGTCTGTGAGTGTTTTTGTATTGCCTTTTGTAAAGTGAAACGATTGTATGATTTTTTTAAAGACAACTGAATTTGTCATTAAAATGATATAATTTTGAGATAGCATTTCTGTCTCATATGAGCTCCATAGGAGGTGGATCTATACAGGAAACATTTTCTTTACATTATAAGGTTTTGCTTACAGGTAAACTCCAGCATCACCTTTTAAATGAAATGTACATTCTGCAGAAGTCAATAACAACTTGTAAACGCTTATAGGGTCAGAAAGCCTCAAAACGTGCTGAATTTCTGAATGGGCAGATTTTAGTGTGTAAAGGTGGGAGCTGCCATTGCTATGTCCCCCTACATCTGTGCTTTACAGTACCAGTAACAAATATGGGTAGGAACTAGGAAATCCTGAGTAGCAAATGGAGTGGGGTCCTTCTTCCAAGTTTCAGGGCAAAGCTAGCAGAAATGCCACACGGCACTAAGTAAAAGCATCACATACTTGCAGCTGTGTCAATTTTCCTTTGTGCTGTAGAAAACAGAAGGATGTTCTTAAAATAACATGTTTCAGAGCAAAGAAGGAGCTGAGCCCCACCAGATCCCCATAGTACTCCTGCAATAGACTCCTCTCACCCTAGTCTCATGCAGGCATCCTTGGGGAGATGTTTCTGGGTGCATTGAGCAGCATTGCCTGCTGGAGGGTTGGGAGATGATTGGGGGTGTGAGGAGGGGAAAAGGGGGGTAACAGTATGAGGCTTTGAGAAAAGCGCTTTAGCAACAGTGCAATGTCCCTGAGGAAGTGATCAGGTGTGGTTAACTACTTAGCTATTAAAATAGCATTATTAGCCTACCAAGTTAACGTTAGAGGGATTTAAGACATCTTGTTTTCCCTCTAGTCACTTTTTAAAAGTTATATTAGAACCCCGTGAGGAAGGAATGCTGTTTCTAAATGAAAGGTTATTTGACAGAGCACCCATTATTCAGCAAGAGCAGGGATTACATGATAGTACTAAATATGTATACCTTTCTTTAAATGAGACTATTCTGAAAAGCTTCCAGCTAAGAGAAAACAAATGTCTAATAAAAAAGTGCAATCTTTTTGAAAATAAAAGTTCAATCTTTAGTTTTACTATTTTAAAAATGGCTTTATTTTACCTTTGAAAATATGAAGCATCTAATATAGAAAATTTTTCTCTTGTATTTCCATTTAGGTGTAATGATGTCCACAACAGACAAAAAAGGTCCCATGTTTCCTCTTTAAATCTTTTTTTTTTTTTTTATTCTGATGTGCCAGACTGAAAAATCATCAGCAAGTCAAAAGTGCCTGCCTCAACCAAGTTGCCTTGTGTGTCGTAGGACTGGCAAATGCACACGGGGCACTGTTTAAACTGTAACCTTTTCTGCAGATTCAGCCTTGAAGCCCCAACAGGGAATTAAGCCACTGAAACCCAAATCTAACGCCCACAAGCCCCAGGAAGTCACACAAGTGAAGTAAGTATCTGAGTGACTTTCACGGACAACATTGCCCTTGCCAGGGCTGAGGTTGCATTTCAATTTTAAGCTGGTAAGCATGTGCAGTGGTCTGGAAAACAGTATGAGCAATAATACATGCAAAATGCAAATGCTGAACTCTGATACTAGTCCTGCGAGGAAATTCAGCCAGTGCTGGCAAGAATTGCCAGCAATGGGTTCCCATAACTAGGCTTGCTGGCCTGCATCTATGCTAGCCTTCTCCCTATCTCATGTTGTCCGAGGTCTGAAATTCACTGGTTCTTGCACCCAGTGAAGCTAAAGAACAGGCAGTCATTTCCACCTGTATAACACTCTTCATATCTGTATTAAAGATGCAAAACATTTGTCTTTGCTGTTCCCTTTCCCATGCATCAGCCAGGATTACAAGGGGAAAAAAAGGCTACCAGTCCTCATGAAGATGAAACGATGCTCCTTACTATTTATAAAAATGTCATGTGTCAAAACAGACAGGATTTTATCACTCTCCCGAAGTCCTGTTATTCGTTCCTGAATTTGCATTGTCGTTGCATATCTGTTCCTGCTCTGGCTTATATCCGGGCTGTACTAAACCAAGAAAGGTCACATTCAGCAAAGCCATGAGGTGAAGGCCAACAATGAGATTTGTACCTTAGAGACAAACCCAACAGCAACATGACTCTTCCTGACTGTGACACATGCACACTATTTCAAGCTATGGAGACCCATTCAGTGGCACACAAGCCGACTGGTGTCCACTCTGCCTGAACTGAGCTCATGACCGAGTCCACAAAGCTGGCTATTTGCCCCAAAGTCGAGAGGCAGTGTGTACACGGTCACAGATCAAGTAGTGCACTTAAAACCAGCTGTAACTTAACTGTATCAAAACCAGCTCTAAATACCAAGGGCTTCACCATGCAGAGAAGCAGACACTGAAGGCAGGCTAGAGGAGAGCTCTTCTCTGTTTGGATCCAGACCTGCATAATCATGACATGTATTCTTGGAAAACTCGCACTTTTAAAGGGCAAAAAAATATATGAATGCTTTTTTGTTCCTGAAATTTGTGTTCCTTTTTTTATTAGTAAGTATTTTAAGGCTTATCTCTGTGCTTTGCTGACTTTGACCTTTCAGTTACTAATGACATAATTTGGCTTTGAACTTGGATATTGCTTCACAGCTTCTCGCTTTCCCACAAAGGCACTGGTGCTCAGTGGTATTTCCACCTCTTCCTACTCTTGTATGCACATTTGTACCTCCTCAATACACAATAAATTCAGCCAACACAAACATACTTTATACCAGCTGATTAGGCCTCAGATTAAGGCTTAGGAAGTACTTTAATGTAAAGTTCTGATCTGAATAATTTTTAAAATATTTTGTGGGAAATAAAACTTTTTGTCAGTTTTCCAGTTAACACTGTAAAAAAAAGGAGAATATTTTAAACTACAAAGGTATTCCATTTAAAACATGTTTCTTCTTGTTGAATAGAGTACTAAATAATTCACTCTTAAGGTTAATTGACTTTGAATCAGATATCATGACTCATAACAAAAATCTGGATACTTTTATCCAACCTTATTTTGATGAATAATTCAGTAGAGATTGCTGTGATCTTTGCAAAAGGTGTGCTACCAGCAGCAACTCCTTTCTCATGATTTTTATGACAAATACAAGAACTATACTGTGATAGATGCTCAGAATCCTAAGCATCCAGAAAGGTAAGACACTGCTATCTACAAAATAGATGATGATATACAAGAGGTGTCTAAGAAAATAACCTGTCCAAAAAAATAACCTGTCCTCTCTTCTGTAACTTGTATTTACCTCTTGGATTAGAACACAGAGCTACAGTTCTTGCTCATAAAAGTTTGAAAGGTCATATGGCAACACACAAAGAATAAGAGAATTTCTTGAACAGTGCAGTATTCACAGAGCCCTGAAATCAGGAAAGCTTTTAAAAATTGCTATTCAGGAAAATTTTAAACATATGTACATACATAGTTGAAAAGAGGCACATGATAAGGGGAAGTTAATAAGCTTTTGTAAGTGCTTTCAGATCTTGCCTAATTATAGTCTCCACTGGACAGGGGCTGCTGTTGTTTAGTTACTTTGCATCTCTCTTTTCTGCATGCCCTGACAGGAAAACATCCTTTAAAGATCACACAGAAGAGTTGTTTTGGGTTTCTAAGATAGGAGAAGACATTTTGTTGAATTTCGTACTTAACCCTTGACACATCTATGTGATTTACTTTTGTTTTAGCAGAGGGAGAACCTCTTGTAAGTCATATAATGTATCACAAATATTGACAACATGACAGACAGATGACAGAGAGATAACAGTTGTGACATTTTACACCAGAAACTGTCTTCTAAGAGTATGTCATAAAATGTTATATTTGGAAATATCCCTGTTGGCCCAACAGGAATGGTCTGAACTGTCTTCTATGGCTGTGTAAAAAGGGAAGAGAACTAATTTTTGCTTCTCGTAAGGGGAGATGTACTCCCTGAATCAAGTTTCTCTACAGGTTCTTCTGATTGGGTCGGTGGACATACTGAACACCATGTGATTCTGGATCTATTCCATGACATCACCAAAAACATAATGAGAAAAGAGGAAAATCATAGCAAACAGGGAGGTCCTGTTGACTCTTGAGGTACAAGAGGCCTTGCAGAGGAATCTAGATAGACTGGAACACTGGACAGTGATTAATGGGATGAAATTTAACAAATGCAAATGCTGGATTCTGCACCTAGGACAGACGGACAGAAGTATAAACTGGGAGAAGTGTGGCTGGAGAACAGTCCTACAGAAAGGGGTGCTGGGTGACAACAGGATTGATACAAGTCAGCTGCATGCCCTGACATCCAAGAGGGCAAACCACACCCTGGGGTGCATCAAATACAGTATAAACAGACAGTCAAAGGAGGTGATTTCAGCACTGGTGTGGCCTCATCTTGAGTACGGTGTACAGTTCTGGGCCCCACAATTTAAAAAGAATGTGAAGGTCATTGAATGCATCCGGAGTAGGGCAACAAAGCTGATGAAAGGGCTGGAAGGAATGTCCTATGAGTAGCTAAGGACTTTGGGCTTGTCTGGTTTGGAGAAAAGGAGGCTGAGGGGCTACCTCATGGAATTCTGCAGCTTCTTGATGAGGGGAGGTGGAAAGACAGGTGCTGATCTCTCTGGTATTTAGTGATAGGATGCATAGAAATGGTTCAAGGCTGCACATGGGGAGATTTTGACTTGATATTAGGAAACATTTCTTTACCAAGAAGGTGGTCATACACTGGAACAGGCTTCCTAGAGAGGTGGTCAATATCCCAAGCCTGTCAGTGTTTAAGAGGCATTTGGACATGCTTTAAGTTGGGCAGCCCTGAAGTGGTCAGTTAGTGGAACTAGATGGTCATTGTACGTCCTTTCCACCTCAAGTATTCTACGCTCTTCTAAAAGCTCCTTTCTTTCAACATAGCTTCTCAGTCATTAACAGCACACTATATACTATGCTTCAGTCATGAAAGCATAGACAGTTTCATTGACTCTTCCCTCTGTTGAAAAAGTTGTCTAAACTATTGTCAGTTATTTATTCATTGAAGAGAATAACTCACTTTCAGTAAAACTTGGTGTCATGTTCTTTTCAGAATTATTCATATCTAACGGACCAAGAACTGAAGATCATTTACAAAAATGTATATGCACAATTCAAAAGATAAAGAGATAAATCTATTGTTCTGTTTCCTTTTTATGGAAACATGTTTCTGGTCATAGAAACAGTAGAATATACTGTAAATAGACCAGTAGAACCAAAATTCCTGGTTTTGAAAAATAAATCACACAATTGCTATACCGCTGGTTGCTTGGGTCAATTCCTGCTGCCTTATCTTTTACTAAGAAGGGTATCTCCATTTTTTTGAGTAAGTTGTAAAACTAATGGCAAGTCCTGGACTCCTGTACAAGCACTAATAGTACTCTGCATTTTCTAACCTGTGCAAATAAGAATTCTTTGACATTGGTAGCTGAAGCTATGCTTAAGACATATGTAGCTGGGCTTTGTGTGGGAGAGAACAGCTTCTGATCTGTCGATTTGTTTTTGTTTTTTTTTTGTTAGGTTGTTGTTTTGTGTTTGTTTTGGTTTTTTTTGTAATTGCTCCCACACAAATATGTTTACATAAACAAACAAAAATATTTCTACCCAAAGGAACAAATTCTAGATTTAACTACTATAATAGCCCATAATTTCAAACTTGAGGCCTCAAATAGCTTTTCAGGTATGCAACAATTTTCCATGTGTGACCCAACTGACATTTTGATTTAAGTGTCTCTTTCCTTCTTTTAATATCTTTGAAAATAAAGCCACTTAGTTAAGTCTTAAAATATGGAATAAGGAATCTATTTTTAAGCACAAAGCCACTTATCTTTCAAAGTATTTGGCTCAGGAGCTGATTCAGATTGGTCAGTATTTTTAGATTTAACCTCAAAAGAATGGTGTGGTTCAAATGTAGTAATAAGAATTTAAAAAGAATCTTTCATTATAGTATACTTAACATCAGAATGACACTTTTTTTGTAGTTTGGTCTTTGAGCCAAAAATTTCTCAGTTTTTCTGTGTTACTTCAGAGATTTCACTGCCTAGAACTGAGTTTCATTTGTTACTCTGTAAATAAGATATTAGTGTTTCTGTATCAGAATTCAGGAATAAATCACATTTGTGAGAAACAAGGGAAGTTAAAGGTACCTGTGGAATGACTGCTATGACTCTATGTTTATTTGTAGTATATGGCTTAATCACCCCATGTTTCCATGCCCTGTGGGATCTCAGGCTACGTGGAAGGCTGTTTGCCACCACAGCTGTTTTTTTATTGCTGTTGCCTGTTTATTCATTCTAAATATAGAAGATTTGCCATATGAATATTTCCTGCTCTGTTAACAATTCGTACTAATTTAGTATTCTTTTATGAGCACACATGTTAAAACCTGGACTACAGTTCAGCAAGGTATTTGAATACATGTCTCAGTTTAAGAATGGAAGTAGCCTCAGTGCTGAACTGCCTTAATTAATCAAGACAGATATAAAGTATAACAACAGTCAGAAATATGAGAAAATCTTTTAAGCAAAAGAAAGTTTAGGTTTTTATTGGAAACTACTGTACCTCATGACAATTTCTGCAGGCTGTTGGCAGTTGTTTGAAGTATTTAAAACCCAGCAAATTTTCAGTAATGGAATTTTACTTTGGAACACTTTATTTTAAATTAGCCATATCCCTATCAATAACAGTAAGCAATCTACAGGCATGATTCCAAACTCTTTGGCATATTTGAGAGCTATGGGCAATGTCTTCTCACTTGCTCATGTTCTCTTGTGGTTGTTCAAATTGTGCATTGTCTAAAACAGGCGAAGCAGAATATACTTATCTCATTGGCAATAAACATAGAATCATAGAATCCTTTAGGTTGGAAGAGACCTTTAAGATCCTCAAGTCCAACCATTAAGCCAACACTACTAAGTCCTCTGCTAAAACAGATCAGAATCTGTCAGGGTTGCATCCTGCAGGCAAAGTTCAAGTTGTAGTTTTAATGTACACAAAAAGTGCATAAAGATCAATGATCACCTATATGTTCAAAAGCTCACTGTCCAAGTCTTCCTTTGGGACCTTATTTGTTGATTAAAATTAACAAAAACCCAAACATATATACATGTTGATATTTTAACATAACTGAGTTGTACAGACATCAACATTAACTAGAATTACTATGATAATAAAATTTAATATCTAAAATAGACAAAAGAAATACAGAGAAATTAGATGAGGAATCTTTAGGGGAACAGCACTTTCCCTTTCCGAGATTAGACCATTCCTTTTGCCAGGTCCTATGAAGAAGACATAGAAAGTCATAAAATAATGTTAGCAGGTTTTGTTCTGCTGCTTTGTGCTTTAACCCTTAACAGGAAACAAGTTCCAGTGGGATATTCAAAACACAGTTTAAGTATCAGCTCTTATTGATATTTCCACTATGTCAGCAGGGACAGTGAAAATAAAGCTTGCTGTCTTCTCAGCTGTCCAAACTACCTCTAACAGTGTGTGAAAATCAGAGTATCCTCTCAGTGCACTACATCTTGCATGAGTTTTTGAAGCTTGCAATAAGGCTATTACATCATCTGCCAAATGTGTTTCATTCCAAACTTCGCAGCCTTCCTCATCAGGTTTGCTCAGTTCAACTAGTCTTACCAGGGACTTCAGCCTAAACTGTCACTTCATTGTGCTCCATGCCTCTGCTAAGCAGAGAGTTCATCTCCCTATAGTTCCTATTTATATTCTTGCTACACGTTCATTTTATTCATTATATTTTAAGTATCCTTATTTAGGGATATATTTCACATTGTTCCACCTTCTGGAATGCACGGGGGTCAAGTGTTTCTCTCCCCCCTCCCTTCAGTGCTCTAGAAACAGATAGGAGCTGGACAGCAAAGCAAGGGATGCATGTTAAATATGTCAGGGCTTGGTAATATAGTTGCTGATTATATCTATATCTATATATATACACACACACATATATATTTCTGCTAGTTGGGTAATCTGCCTTCATGCTCCAAACCAAGCACAACAGATAGAAGCTGCGTGGCATGGTTTCCCAGCAAAGAAAGGACTCACTATACATCAATGCACTAACAATTTTTTCCTTGTCTTCACTTGAAAATAAATACTATACTGTATAATGCTGCAGTGGAAGAAACTACCTAATATTCTGGTATTTGATGTTTAAGAATGCAGTGATGATTAACGACATATTCTACTAGGAGCGTGTGGTGCCACAGCAGCAAATTGCCATACTGCCAGTTCTTGCAATTACTTGCAATAATTTTCCTTAAGTCCAGAGTGGCTCTTTCATAAATGGGGAAAACTCATTCAGTTATTGAATAGGGCTGTATTTGTACTGTGATTCTTAGACAGAGGTATTAAATGAGCTACCTACAACTATTTTCTTTAACAGGATTAATTTATTCTCTTAATTACTCTGTCTTGTTGAGAGCAGACAAAAACTGTAGTCATTTTCTGATTCAAATATTTTATGTTCTTAGATAGTGTAAGACTACTAGTACTAACCACAAAGTAGTACCTCGAATCCTGCAAAATATTCTTTCACTTTTATCAAGAAATTGGGAGTTACGCAGTAGAAAAAGTAAGAGTCTGGCTTTCCCACCCTCTAGGAGTGGGGTTTCACATTTCCATACTTGTAATTTGGTGCTGATATCCAGCAAGCACTGTAATATTGTGCTAATCAACTCCTGAGTTTTTTAATATTGAAAAATTTATGTGTGAACTATGGCAATTACCCCTTCAACTACAAGTAAAATTTACGAAGTAAAAATAAAATTTACCAAGTTAATTTATATAAATAGATATTATTTATATAAATATATATTAGTATGTTATATAAATTGGTTTATCACTGTTATAACAATATTCCAATTTTCTCATCTGTTGTATAACAACATGTAGTCCATGCAATGATATCTCTTTGTGTATATTTTTATAGCTATAAAGATCTAGATATGATTGTTCAGTTTGTTTTAGTCACTACTCATTTGGCCTCCTCCTTTCACTCAACCCTAACCTGTTTATTTTATGTCTGGCAAATATTTCTTCCTGAGGGAGATGCATCAGGTTTCTGCTGGTAAGTGTCTTTTGCTCTCTTCCCACAGAAAAGCATTTCAATGGAAATCTATGTTGTGTTCAGTCATTTCTTTTTGTCTGAAGATTTTGAAAGTGACTTTGTGGCACTCTGAACATGTTCAGATTTTGCTCGAAAGAAGGAATGAATTGCAGTGGTCCTAAGGCTACTCTACATTATACTGGGGAAGATTAACTAGAGTGTTTTAAAAGTAGTTTAAAGCTACCCCTACATACGTCATGGTTTCTATGAATGTGAAACTAGAACTCTTAATTTTTGTGACTTTCCCACATAGCTCATACAACCTGAACTGGCTCATTATTTCATCTTAAGTGACTTGTTAATTCAAGCATGTAGTAACAGCAGGCAGACAGAAACCTCTCTTCCTCTCTTTCTGCATTACTAATTATTACTGAAGTTGGGGATTATTTTTAGCTGTCTAAAAAAATAAATGGATCTTCCATATTAACAGAATAATACTCATCTACGACACAAGTGCATGGTTGCCCATTCCCAGAAGGTATGGGACTGCTGGAGCACCATAAGGATAAAGTCTTGTTTATGTTTCTGTCTTCCTCACATAAATCAGGAAGCCAACCCACCTCTCCACATCAGGTCACTGCCAAAAAGAATAGAAATGAAACTCCTCTGGACTTGTTGAAAAGCATCCAGAAATAAAGGAAGGCCGAAGAAGTGACAGTGAGGAAATTAGCAACCTAGTAACTGTGAATATTTTTCTCAGTATTGCATTTTTAGGTTTTAAAGAAATGCTTTCACTTTCTTCTCCCTCACACTCATTCCTTCCCTATTTAATCCATTGGCTCCTTCCACAAGCAGAGCAATGCATGCATTCTTGGCCAGAGGTGACTTGTTTGGTCGTTCAGAGTAGCTTCATGCATCAGAAAACTTCTTCTGATAGTTGTCTGCATGCGTACTAACCATGCTAAATTTGTAAAGATGCTTAAATAAAGACCCTGGTATTTTGTCCTTTATAGTTATTGATGTCTGTCTTGTCATGCCAGGAGGCTAGCAAGCTGACCTATGGTGCACACATTTACATAGAGGGCTTACCTTTCTTGCTGCCTTGCTTTCTGCCCGACCCCTATGACTGCCTCCTGATCCCTCTCCTGTGGCACAGGGAACATAAACCAAATGGCTACATGGTGTCAGCTAGAGCTGCTCTTTATATGTCAACCTCAGTATGATATGTTTGCTTGCAGCAAACCAGGGAGCCAAACAATAGTGTCTAGGGTCATATGTAAATTTGCGGACTCAGTAAAACACTCCAAGACTGCTATTCAGGACATTAGCTCATCTTAAACTACAGATTCAAAACTGCTTTATGTATTTATACCTAGGATGAATCACTTCATCACAGCTGTTATTTCAGAAAAATAAATTCTTGGTTTAGTGGGCAGTGGGGAGAGAAGGGTGATTTCTTAATATTTTGTTCCCTTTGATAAAATCACTAAATGGGGAATTTCTTCCTTCTCCCCTGCAGGAATTCCGACTGAGTGACAGTTTTGCAATCGGCCATGGACTGCAGACATCTATTTATGTCTTGATTTCATCACTTGAAAGGCTACTTTGACAATAATGGTAAATGTCACCACATGGTTTGAATAGGTATTTGTCCTTAATGCTGGAGGAAGACCAGGTTGGGTAACGCATGCCTTTAAATGTTTTGAAAGAATTTGACATTTACTTCCTATGCTACTACATCTCAATAAATATCTTTCAAGTCAGACTCAAAGAGCTAAATGGAGTGAGTTTAAAATGATGAGAAAGATTTGAACTCACACAAAATAAGTACTTCAGTAACTAAGGAAGAACAAAGAGTTTCTTCTTAAAACATAGAGTGGTTAGTAAGTTTAGATCATGTGAACCATAAACCTTTGGAAGAAGCTTGCAAATGGTTATAGTGATGCTTCAGTATGCATGTTTTAATGAGAAATGAAGCTCCATGTTTTTTAACACCCACAATAAAAAGAATGTTTTTTATCAGTTTTCAAGCCCTATGTAAATACAAACATTTTAAATCACAAGGAATTAGTAGAAGTTTAATTTTGTAGCTCTAACGATAAATATGCTTTTTAGGACAGGATTGTGATTTTCAGGTTTGCTATATACAGCTTTGTTTATAATTAGCTCTGTAACTTAGGAACAAAACAAAAGGAAAAAAAAAACACCCAAAGCCTCAAACATAAAAAAGTTTCCTAGCAATTGAATAATTCATAAATATTATCTTTTAAAAATTCAGTTTCCTTTTCCCTACCAAAAGCAATTGTGGTAACTGGGCTAAAACTAATTTAGCTGTTGCTGGCAGAGCCTGATGTTAGTGGAATGGAAGGATCTTAGGAGAGCACGCTGCACTTTGAGAACCTTGTAGTTCATCTCTCTCCTCTGCTTTGTGTTCTTGTAATCCTAGCTCCCAACAGAGCAACTAAACAGATGCTGCAACTAGGAGAGCTGACAATGATCAGTCTTCTTTCTCACACTGTGGCAGAATCATCGTTTATAGAGAGATTTAGAGCAAATGGGTGAATTGCACCTCTCCCTACATATACAGGAAGTTCACATACATGTTAAAGGTAGTTCACAGAGAAAGAATTCTCCAGTGTATACAAAAAGTGCACTTGCAGAGAGAATGTTCTCTAGCATGAAAGTGTCTTTGACCTTAGTTTGGGAGAGACTTGCCTCTCACTTTCCTCTAATGAAGCCTTTGAGTAATTCTATAGGCAAATTATTAATTTAATGTTAATTAAACACCTTAACTACTACCCATTCTGTAAATTTTTTATATGATTTTTCACGATTCTATATTTTTATTACAGATATATATTTACTCAAAGACCAAAGCAAAAGTAAAATGTGAACTGATACTCTTTTCTGGGCTTATCCACCATGTTACATCATTTTGGTGATGGTGATAAAACACTGGAAAAACCTATTCAGCAAAACCGACTTGTCAATTGGTAGAAGGCCTTGAATCCAGGCTGGATGTCATTCTGGAAAAAAACTAGGAAAATGTAAGATACCAAGCCTAAAACAGGTGTCAAAATTCATTGAAGGTTTCTGACCAATGTTAAACAAGAGTTGGACTAGCTGAGATCACAGTATCCCTGGATTTGAAAATCTAAACCCCAGGATTAATTTCATCCTCATCTAGACATTGACACTGCAGAAGTCCATGCTGGAGCTAGTTGTCTAGGCTTCCTTTAAAACTGTCAGGAGATAAATAGACACCTCTAGGTCATGATTCACCTCTCCCTAATGAAGGCATCTGAAACAGTGCTTGTTTTTTTTTCTCCACCAAGTATAAAAAGAGTCTAGACAGGTAACTCAGACATAAATGTTACACTATATACATCTGAAGTTAGGTAAAATGAAATTAAACCATAAATCCAGGTGTCTTGGTACTATATATCCAGTGAACAGTCTCTAGGAAATGTTTAAAAAAAGCCTACAGAGAAGGTTTTGTGTATATCAACAGCTTTGTTTTATACCTCGTATCTGACAGCCTGTCTGAGGTTGTGTGTATGGGATCTCAGCTTTCAGCTTTGTGGTCCCAGGGGAATAATATATGCTCTGTATCCTAGGCCACTATAATTCTGGGGAAGAAATTGTCCTTGAAGGGAAATGGAGGATTTGGATATTTATCAGCTTAATAGTTGTGTTTCCATCTCTGTATCTCTTTGTCATTTTCTTGTATGTGAGCCTATGCAAATAACTGTCTGAATGTGTTTGGTTGTCTGGAAAGTGAGACAAAATCCTGACAGTGATGGGTCTTTAGACAGGGGAAAGGTCAATGGCGAATGAAAAAGTTTGATTTTATCATACACCTTTGTTTTCCAGAGACATAATGTCTGCCTAGACCAGCAGACATGACCATTTGTGAGCATACGTTGCCAACTCTCTTATTTGCCACTGTTTGTGTGAAGGCTGCAAGGAGAGCTGAACATCCTCAGGAAGCGTTTGATCTGCCACTGCCGGGAGAAGAAAACTGGAGGAGCACACAGCGCCGGGCAGGGCCCCTGCCTGCCTGTGAAGCAGCGGGGTAGCGGTCAGGCTGGGGCCAGGCGGGCCCAGCAGTGCCACACGCTTCCCAGGGAGGAAAGCTTGGCACCTGCCCGGGGTTCGGAAGCTGCAGCACCCTTTAGCTCTGCGCCTCCTCCCGACCCACCTGCCCTTCGCTCTAAGTGTGGCCTAGCTGCCTTCCTTGGGTGATTGTGTGTATTCACACGTACTCACTGGATACTGATAGGCGCCTGTACAGCATGCACACCGAGTATATATACACACACACTGTAAAGTGTATATATACTATGTAGTACCTATACTATACTACACACACAATGTATATACTATGTGCATATGTAGAGAGATATAGATAGCAGTTATATAGTAGATATACTATATATACACTATACTATGCACACACTATAGTATATTTGTATATATATTATGTATATACACGGATACCAACCCATACATACACACATATACACACTGTGTACATATATACATTATACATAGTAGGTATAGTATATACATGTATATATATAT
>NW_008591625.1:198804-199095 GCF_000691845.1 Merops nubicus | reverse complement strand
ACTATACTTACGTATGCTACCAGTGAATATGCACCGAATATGTATAGCATATATATGTATATTTTTAGTGTATAAATACTATTAGCATGCGTATATATGTTGTATGTTGTATGTACACAGTAAATATACGGTATATACACAATGTTTACATAGATACTATGTATATACTATGTGTGTACAGGTATATACCGTATAGACAGGCACACAGAACTTGTATAATATATGTCTATACATTGCGTGTGCATGTGTATATAAATAAATAAATATTTGACAGCAGGCAGGGGTTGATGC
>NW_008591625.1:198476-198707 GCF_000691845.1 Merops nubicus | reverse complement strand
CCGCCGTGGCTCCTCAGCGCCGCCCTGACACGGAGCAGCACCCAGGCCAAAAATAGAGCGGAAAGGAATTTCACCTTTTTCTAAAAGCAGATTCTGGAGCTGTTTGGGCATTTGGCATTCCTTTGCAGAGACACACAAAAAGCTAGAATGCAGAATTGCTGCCAGCACTTGGGCACTTAGTCTGATGGTAACCTTGTGATGACTGTTCTGGCCCAGGTCTGACCTTGGCAG
>NW_008591625.1:181139-198465 GCF_000691845.1 Merops nubicus | reverse complement strand
AAAGTGAAGAACAGTAAAGGTCCTGGAGATGGCCATTGTCAGGGAGTATTTTAATCTTCCCAGCTAAAATGTTGGTTCAAATGGAGTTTGGGGCATTGGGTGCTTTGCCCTGCCTGCATTTTGCTCTTGGCTGGCTGCAATCTGAAACTGCTGTGACTCCAGGATCCTTTTGGAGTGAGCGCGACAGCCATAAGGATGACTAATCTCGCAAACAAAGCTCCATCACCCTCTGTGTGTATCCTCCTAGTGCTTTCTGGGGACGTTTCTAAGTCCCAGTGATAACTTGCAGTCCCCAAAGCTCGTGTAAAACTTGTGACTGTGCTGAGGTGAGGTGCTTTAGTGTAAGGAAATGTTCATTATATTTTGTGGATACTAGATGGCAGTATTGCATTTCTTAACACAATTCAAGTTTACTTAGTGGAAAACAGGAAGAATAACAGCACTCCTAACCTCTGAAGAGCAGAATGCTGTCAGTAATGAAAGCTCAGATAGACTAAATAGTCATATAATTAAAATATTATGTTTAGTAAGAGGTTGCCTGGAACAGAAGATACATTATACTTTCTTCTTGGCCTTGTACATCTTTAGCGCTTATGTGAGTTAACAGTTGGTAACAGCACTGCTCATATTTTATGGGTCTTTAGGTTTAGGCTCATGATACAAGTAACTTTTTGTGATTTATAGCACTCATGAGCAGCAGCGCTCTTGTGAAGGTTGTGGGCGAATCTTACCCCATAGACACCAGTTTTTAAATCTCATGTGATTTTATGGCAACTGAAAGAATCTGACATGATTGTCTGAGTCCATGTATTACTGGGTAAGCCTCCACATCAGTGAGTTCTTGATCCAGAAAAGCACTTGAGCAAGTATTTAGCTCTAAGCATGAGTAGTTGATGGTTTTAATGATTACTCATATGGTTAAATTTTGACAGACAATTAAGGGCCTTTCTGAATCAGGGCCTAAAACAATTGTTGCAACTTCACAGAGAGGCCAAAGGCTGAATAACTTTCTTGAGTAAGTTGCCCTCTCCTCCTTGGTGCTCATGGTGGCTTCAGGTTAAAACTGATAATGCATGAAAACCTGGCAATGCAACTAGACTCTCAGTTGTGTCCTCTACACTAAGGAACAACCTTAAAAACTGTCAATACAGTGGCTTCATTGGGCAAGGTGACCCCAAAAAAGCACTTGAGCTCTCAGGTGGGTCTGGTTAGCCTGATCTCTAAGTGGTGGAGCTCAGGCAGAGGGGCTGGCTGTCATGGAACCCACCACAGTTGGTTTGCAAGCTTTGAAGAACAACAGTGGTGGGAAAGGAACTCTCAAGCAAAAGAAGCTGATTTTAGCACAGTTGGAGGTAGAAAGAAAAGCTGGTTGGTTGCTTGAGGATAGGCAACTCAATCTGATGCTGTTATCTAGCTGGAGACCAGTGTTCAAGTCATAGTTTTGGATCCCAGCCCCAGGCACTGGGAAGCTGCACATTAGCCTAAACTAACAAAGGGGAGAGTTTAAAAGGAGCTGAGAGGTGATATCAAGGGGCTAGGAAATCAGTGGAAGATCAAAGGCTAAGGGTGGGTGAAAACCGAATTTTCATGAGAGTGTTTGCCTTAAAAGAGAAAGTAGTGGGAGAGCTCCTGCCTCTATCTGATTTTATTGCAGTATTCTGGAGGGGTTGAACTCTTGACAAAAAGTTGAAAGGTGAATCACCCTTTTTTTGCAAAGAGCAAGAGTTCTTCATGCTGTGGCATAAGGAGATGTGGCTGGGATGGTGATGTAAACAGATGGGGAAACTGGGACAGCAGTTGGGCTTATGAGCCTGGTAAATTTTGCTTTCCACTGGAACTGTGGTTCCTCTGAATATTCAGTTTAAAAATGTGAGTGGAGTTATAACTTCTTTCAGTTAAAATATGAGATGGGCTGATGTACAATCTTGTGAGCTTTTCTTTTGTGGGTGTAAGGAGTCAGTTTCAACTGTAGGATTTTTCCAGTGCTTTATTGTCTCTTGTTGTAGCACGAATGCGTAGATAAATGTAGACTCTAGCTGTAAGCAGCTGTTTAAGTATACATAAAATAGCAAAACCTATATGAATACAGGTTATTCTTGTAAGAAAAAGAGTGAAAAATCAGGCCTAAATGTGAAATGTGCTCCAGAGTCAGGCATGCTCTATGTGACTAGTACAGAGACAGTTACTTCATGTTATTAAAGTCAGATCCTGTGACGGGAATGCTATTTTTATAAACAGCTCTGGTGTAAATTAACAGGGAATTAAAGCCATAGCCTGGCTGGAATATTGATATTCTGTAGGTCACCGGGTCGCTATTTAATGTTTAGTGTCGAATGAGACTTGATCAGTTTTATTTACAGTCACTGCAATAGGTTTATAAAATAAAATTGCATCTAATTCTTATGCAGATCTCATTTTTGGAACAGTGTAATCTCTGATAGCATCAAGTGCTGATCACTGGAATGGGTCATACATTGTTTGATCTGTCTTTATTTTAGTTTTCCTATTTCCCTTACCATGGAATATTTTGACATTTGTTGAAACTCCCAAAACTTGCAACTTTCCATTTGGAAATTGATTGAAGCAACATAGTCTATTTTCAGTAGAAACTGAATGTTTCAGGGCTACTGTCACACCTCCTAGGAGTTACCCTTCTGATAACCCCTGCTCCCATTCTTCCCTCCGGGCTGAGGTCTACATAGCTTATGTGCTTCTTGTCCTTCCTGTTTTGGGCTTGCCTCATTGAATGAAATTGTTCCATCTTGTAACACTTGTTAGGTGCTATAACTTATTTAGCTTACTTCTTTGATGGAAATATTTTTTAATAGAAAAAAAAAAAGCTAAATAGAAATGTACAGCACATTGCTTCTTGTAATACAACCAGCATTTCTTTAGGCCTAGTCTTCCAATGGCAAGGTTTACTATGATGTCTTCTCACTGAAAAGTATTGATTAATTCTAGAAATTCTTGACTGTATTTTCTGTCAACACAATGTCATTAAGAAAGTGACTAGTTAAAATAACATTCACACCCAGGGCTACTTCAGTTCATGTGCTTTGCCAATCAAGAAGACACTTTTTTTTTTTCACATTAAAATTTTTTGCGTCTAAAGTGCAAGTCTGTACAATGCACATCTCTGGCTTGTTTAGCTTGCATATAAGCACACAAAATCTGTAGGCATGGTTGTGGAAATGTCACCTGAGTTTGCTGTCATCAAAATGTGAGGGCAGTTTTCAGTTTACCAGCTGAAAGAGCTGAAGTGAAAGTCCTTATACAGTCCATCCGAGGGATGCCTGGAGTTGTGGTTACAAGTCAAGAGTGTCAAATAAGGTCATGGGGGATCAGGGGAAGTTGCCTATTTTTTTTTTCTAGTGATTGGCTTGTAATAGTTTATACTTGTTGATCATGGATGAAAGGAAGCAAATCACAGTATATGTAACAGGGTGGTGAACAATCAAGTGTAGGACTTGTAGGCAAAATATTTTAATAAGAGGGTTTTTTATGTGGTAGTACCAATTAAGAGTATGCATCGGAGGAGCATGAGAGATGTAAGATGCAGCAGAAAGCTTCAAGACCTGGCAAAACTTGACAGTTTCATCTCCTCTTCTTTGGATAGTCATGCCTGCCAAGAAAAAGAACTACTTTAATTTTAAATTTCCCAGGTTGGCTTGTGTCTGAGCTGTTAGCATGTGTGTAAAAGGTTGGAAGCCTGTGGGGAAGGTGGAGTTTAGCTAAAGGAACTTAAAGATACTTGAGCCAGATGGCAAAAGTTTAAAAAGGGAATACTGAAAAATTGTTTCTCTTGAAAGCTTTAATATATCTGTAAAATTACACTGCACTCACAGGTACAATGCCAAACAGTAAGTCTGCATTTAATAGTAGAAATGTAAGTGGGATTTTAATTTTGCTTTTAGTGCAAATCTCCATATAACCTTAACTATGAAACTCATTAGCATATCAAAACAGTTATAGCTTGCTATTAATAATGCAGTCATTCTAAGTGATTGAGAGGGAGGAAGATGTTTGGACATTGATTTTTTTTTGATTTTTTTTTTTAAATGAAGCATTGTCCTTCTTGTAAAACGGGTTTTGAAGGAAAAATTTATCTCATTCTTTGTGAAAATAAGATTTATCTCTCTATTCTATCATAAGAGCTCCAGTATATTCAAAGCAGGTTCATGGATTTCTAAAGGAATTATTGGAATAGTTGCTTATCAAGTCAGCTAAATGACATATTGATGTAATTCATCACAATATGTTTATTTTTTTGTACTTGATGAGTTATAGGGGAGTCTTTATTACTAAATTAATATAGCATGTTTTGTTTCCGAGTGCTGAGGGACAGCTGTGATCACTGAAGAATTTGGTATTACTTGCAAAATTTAATAAAAAATCCCCACACTTTTTCCTTTTAGTCAGACCTGAGTCTGTTGCATGATTAAGATGGATTAATCCTCCACCACAGGACATGGAATATCTATGTCTTTAATACGGCTCATGAATTTCTAATATAGTCCGAACATATAGCAATTATCTCTTGGAGTTTGCCCAGAGAGAACATCAGGAAACACCTCTTTATTGTGGGGGTGACTGAGTCCTGGCACAGGTTGCCCACGGAGGTTATGGAGTCACCATCCTTGGACATATTCAAAAGCCATCTGAATGTGGTCCTAGGCAACCTGCTCTAGGTGGCCATATTTGAGCAGGGGGCTCAGAGAAGGAGACCTCCAGAGGTCCCTTGAACCTCAACCAGGCTGTGGTTCTGTTATCCCTGTGTGAGCATAGTGCAGGGAGGAAAAAGAAGGCAATGGAGAACTGATGAGAAAGAGGCTAATCAGAATTATTTTTTAAATTTCATCAGACTTTTTGAATATTCTAATTGTAAAAAAAATAGCTAGCAAACTAGTGCAATAAACCTCAATGATATGAAGTACAGGGCTGTTGTGTTTGCTAACAGTAATGGAAGCCAATTTTCCCAGCTGAAGAAATTGAAGGTAATCTGTCTTGAGGCCTCTATAGGAGAACTACTATCAGCAGACTTTCCAAGAGGAAGACAGTTTTCTCCAAGATTTTGAAGGCTTACCAAAATCCTATGACTGTCTTGTTTCCCTATAAATACTACTTTCCATCTGAGATTTTATTTTTGGTGGTGCCAGTGGGGGTGAAGGGGGAAAGGTTGTCTAAATGTTTTCTCTGCTTTCCCCCTTGGTTCTTCTTTTCCTTTCAAGAAATGAATAGGATGACTCATTTCCTAATCTGTGATTTGTTCTCTAGGGCTATGTGGAAGCTCCAGAAACCTGGCCACTGTGTCCTGCAGCTTCCTTCCAGCTTGCATGCCCAGGTTTCCTACTTGTAGGTGGTGGATATGGTGAGCAACTATTTCTCACCATGATAGGGAATGGGGATGAGGTCAGAGCGTGAGCATGGGTGGGGAATTTGGGAAACATTCTGGGGTCGCAGCTGGATGCCAGCATGTTCATTTGTTTCTTCCTGGAACGGTTCAGAGCTCATATTTCTGGAGTGACTACATAGACAATTCCTCCATTCCCATGCTGTCACTTAGGTCAGGAAGTCCATTTTGTATGTCCTTGATCATCATAGGTAGCAAGGCGGATCCCAATGCCTTTGCTCCTCTGTATTTTAATTTTTTTTTTAACTGATAGCATGATTGTCATCAATTACAGCCATAAGACACTATAGAATTAAATTAGGCTGTTTTACTATTGTCAATTTGTCAACAGCATCTTATAAAATAAAAAAACAAACTAAACAAAAATAAACTAAACAAAATAAGTTTGGGACAGTATGCCTATTTTTAAAACAGTATTGATTCTTGTATAAAATGATCTTAGTGTGGTCTTTATTGTATGAGGAATTCCTTAGCCTGAGCTAAGTATGAGGAATCAGGGTATTCTGGGGTGCATACCAGTGGCCTTCTTCTTTCTCCCACTCCCACCTCCCATTTTCAGTTTTTGACAAAAATTTTGTTTGGTGTTCAGTGAGGTTCCCTTGTTATCTCCTAGAGCCCTGTTTTTCTTTAATTAAGAAAAACATTCTTTTTATTCTACAGACAAAATTGTTGCAGTAGCTTTTTAACCAGACATTAAAACACACAATTAAATGAGATTCAACTCTTCTTTTTTTCTCTCTCTGTCCTTCACCCTGACGCACCCCACCCACATCGCTGTCCCCTAAAACATGCTTTCTGTCAAATAAGAATCTGTGTGATCTCAGAGTGACTCCTGTGTTGAAATGGTGCAATCATGTTGTATAGTCCTGACCCCTGACTATTTTATTTGCAGTGCTAGAACCTTATCATCTAAATTTTTGTTTGTTTGTTTGTTTGTTTGTTTGTTTGTTTTTAATCTATTGAGATTGCAATTTCAGTAAAGGCAACCACAGAATTGTATGTGTGAATCTTGTGCCAATACCCTGATTCTGACCCTGTGCAAGTGTCATTACAAAATACCACTTATACTAATTTTGTCTAGCTTCCAAACTTTTGGTTTTGCTTTTGCTTTCTTGTTTGAGAAGGGTGAGACACCTAACTCCTGAGCTCTGAAATTTGGATTTTATTTTTTAAGATGTTTGTTCTTTTTCTTCCCCCTTGAACAGAAGGATGTTCTGAATTAAAAACTAATTTCTAGTTGACATCTGGTTCGTTGCTGATTTTTATTCATTTATTTGTTTATTTATTTTTTCTCCTCTTGATCTTGCTCTTCTTTCCTCTGCCCCTTCCCTGTGGATACATTTATCTTTGTTATGCAATTTTGGACATTTCCTTCATCTTGACGGTCTTTTTTTTTCTTTTCCTTTTCCTCCTTCCCACTACCAGTCTGTGTCCCCACCCTGAGGCTCTGATATGACATAAGCCCTATAGAAAATACAAGGGGAAAACACCATCAGGTGGTCTGCAAATTCAAATGGAAGCAGGCAGCAGAGCTGGCTATCTTCCCTAGAGCCATTTCTACACTGGGAATGTTTCTTGCCATAGGCAATAAAAGGTATGTTGGTGTGTGTCTGTAATGCTTGACCTTGACATACCAGAAGGGGGCAGTTAGAATAAACTCATTGCTAAACCATATGGAATACGTTCTGGAAAAACAAATTGCATTAAGCTGAGGAAAATGCAGCTGTGCAGCACTTTGGCACTTGGAACACAAGTCCTACCTGACGCCAGTTCTTTGTGTACACACTGTACAAACTGGGAGAGAGCACATAACGCAGTGCATGGTGTGCTGGATTATCACCTCATTCAAATCTCTAGGCAGAGATCTCTAGGTACATTCAACTACATGTACCCTGTCAACTCTGTACCAGGTCATGACCAGTAACAGGACGATACCTTGCTGGAGCCAACTGTGTTGAAAACAAAATCAATTTAATATGAGTTGAAGGAAGGAGACACAAGAAACAGTGTAGCCAAATATGACCTTCAAGTATAAACACTTGCTGAAGAATTCAGGCCTGAAGATGAAAGGTTGCTGCAACCTACAGAGGGCTACAAGGCTGTTAAAGGGCTTTGTGGCAATGTCAGAAGAGAACATGGAGTCTTTCAAAATAAATCATGGCTGCTAACCTAAGCAGACTGATGTTTTAGAAGAGGGCAAGCAAAATATCTATACAGGCTGGGGGATGAAAGGTTTCAGAGCAGCCCTGTGTAGAAGGACTTGGGATTCCTAGTGGCTGAAAAATTGGATGTGAGCCAAAAATGTGCACTTGAAGCCTGGAAAGCCAATCACATTCTGGGCTGCATAAAGAGAAGTATGGCCAGAAGGTCAAGGCAGTGATTCTCCCCTTCTACTCTGCTCTTGTGAGACACCACCTGGAATACTGCATTCAGCTCTGAGGTCCCCAGCACAACAAATATGTTAGACATATTAGAGTGAGTCCAGAGCCAGAAAAATGATCAGATGACTGGAATATTTCTCCTAGGAAGAAAACCCGAGAGAGTTGCGAGTGCTCATCCTGGAGAAGAGAAGGCTCCAGGGAGACCTCGTTATGGTCTTTCAATATATAACGGGAGCTTATAAAGAAGACGCAGAGACTTCTTACTAGGGCCTGTAGTGACAGGACAAGAAGCAACAATTTTAAACTGAAAGAGGGTGGATTTAGGTTGGACATAAGGAAGAAATTCTTTATGATGAGGATGATGAGCCATTGGCATACGTTGCCCAGATATGTTGTCTATGCTCCATTGCTGGAAGTGATTGAAGTCAGGTTGGATGGGGCTTTGAGCAACCTGATCTAGTGGAATATGTCCCTTCTTATGGCAGGGGAGTTAGACTAATAGTCTTTAAACGCCCCTTCCAACCCAAACTGTTCTACGATGCTAACATATTTAGCATCCAGATTGGGATAACTTTTAGTCCTGTAGTGGCTTGTGTTTTGGAAAGCAAAGGCAAGATTTGTGATGGTGACTTTATCAGGCCTGGGCCTTTACTTCTTTTTCAACATACCGAAAAGGGAAAGTAGCTCATGATGTGAGCACCTTGCTAACAGCTATGAGAGCATGAGCCCCATGTCCCTTTTCTGTGAGATAAGCAGAAGGGTCTTTTCTGCAGCACAAAACCTGCCAAGGAATGATACAACTAGAATGATTTAATGTGAAGTGTTGTTTTGTTAGTGTTTTGTAGCTGTTAAATTTGCAACTCACAGCTATGAAACAAAGGTCATTGCAGGAAATGGATATGTGTTCTCCGGGCAAGGCTTATTACCTAACAACATGTGCAACAACTTCAGCTTCTATCTGGGATGAGGAAAAAGTCTAATGGAGTCTCCAAAAGTTACAGTTCCAGCAGGGATCCTATCCTTTAAACATATAATTATAGAACAGTTTGGGTTGGAAGGGACCTTAAAGATCATCTAGTTCCAGCTTCCCTGCCGTGGGCAGGGACACCTTCCACTAGTTCAAGCTGCTCCAAGAGAAAATACTTTTTAAGCTTTCCAGGTGAAGCTTTCATAAAGCTTCCAAGTGAATCTTTCAAGAACCAGAGTAGCTCCAGAATCAAAATATTGAGGTTAGGTATCCATATATTTAAAACTTCCTTTGCTGAGAACAAAGTTTAGGTGAATAATATTTTTGCATGCTAACTATAAAGTGGAAACCAATTTTCTCACTATATTTGATTAGTACACAAAAGAGCTGATGAGGCACAATGAAACAAGGACCAAAGAAAAAGAATATTTCGTATTTAGAGGAGGCCAAGAGGATAAGCTAGCAAAGAATGTGACCAACTTCTGTTTTTGACTGGATCAGTGATAATCTGGAATCACCATACTGCTAGTTTGATTAATAATTTACCACTTTTTTCTTCTCCATTTTGTAAAAAAATAAATTATTTTGTATGAATTAGATTTCATAGCCCAAATGAGAAAGCAAATGTATGAACTTCTGTCAAAATAAATTCAACTCTAAGATCATCTTTTCTTAAATAGTAGTTACTATGGGAAGTGCCTATGCTTGTGTGTAGTGTTGGCTCCAATGCATTTTGGCTGGTGAGTATATCAAGAGAAAAATTTGTACTATGTTCATGCATGCAGTGCAAAGGAGTTTTAATATCAGTGTGGTACAAAAAAGTAACAGCATCGTCCACTCACTGACTGAATACAAGATTAATGTGTTTAGTTGTTAGATGTTACAAAAGAGAAAAAAAAAAATACTGTTAGTTGGTGAAAAGACCTTGTAATTTTCTTTTATTTGCCTCTCCTTGTGCATTCCTCAAGTGCCTGCATGGCTGTCCCAGAGGGCATGGGGACCCGTGGTGAAATCCCTGCTAAGCTCTACCACAAAAGCACCAGGTACTTCTTGGTCCTGTGACTGCCTCCTTCTCCAGTGTGTTTCCATTATGTTGGGCCAGGGTGCTTGTATTTGCACAGCCCAGGCTTGATGCAAGGCAGGAACAAGAAGGTTTTACTGAGGAATGTAAATTGTGGGGATGAGCCCCGCTAACCCCAGGATAGGAGTCACCCCAGGTTGTGTAGAAAACCTGGGAGTAATGAACAGTTACAGTTAACTCTTTTCGTGAAAGGGGTTGAAATCTCTATATGCAAAAGGTATTTGTTGCTCTGTAAGTAATTCTGAGGTGACCAAAATAAGACTGGTATGAAAAATACCAAACTGTTAAAGTAAGCCCAACCTCTTGTCATTAGGAATAATGGTTCACTGGGTGAACTCTTAGGTGTATAGTGGAATATTCAAGGATATAAAGGCATAGCTTGGTTTTGGTTCACATATCCATGGCTGACACTGTTCACTGGGTCAGGATTCAGAAATGTGATTTTAAGGCTCAATAGGTATTTCCCCAGTTTTGTACATTTTCTTTAGTGAAATTTTTCTGTGTTTGACTGCTACAGATTGAGGCCTAGTAATTAAAATTCCAATTGAAAAAGGGTATGTAAAGTCAAATCTGTATTATAAGAAGCCTTTCCTGGGAGAATAAAGATGATGGATTTTTATGGTGAATTTAACTTAAATGACTTGTTAAATGCCAAAGTACACTCTGCATATAGCAAAAATACAGGAAGGGTGATACTTCTGTCAAAAAATGGACTAGCAGTGATTTTTTTTTTTAATTGATAAGCAAATTATTTATTAAGCCAATTTTTCACTTACATATGCTTTCTGCCTCTGAAGATAACATGTAATTCAGCTGGTATTCGGAGGGCAATGTAGATCTCAGAAGTATGTGGCACAACTCAACAAGATGGTGAAAAAAATATCCTGCACTAACCTATTTAAGAAGAATATCAAATCCAACCTTGCTGAGTAGTAGCAGAGCAATTGATTTTTAAAGCTGGAGACTTGCAATGGAGAGTTTGACTTTCTTGGCTAATGTATGGCAACATGGACAATGAGAAAATAGGGTAAAATATAGTGTCAGGAAAAGTAAATTATCTGGCAAGTGACTTTAAGATGAAATATAGTTTTACTCTGAAAAGATATCTTCTTTTTCCTCCAACAAAAAAAAATTAAGACACTGTGGAATTTTTAATTTTTATTTAATCTTCTAATGTTCCCTCAGCCCCTGCAACCTATTTGGTTGTTGTGAAAACACAAATTAATTTAAAAAAATAGCTACTTGTGTTTCTCCTGAGACTAAAAAAATTCACCTGAAGTTCTTCACACTAACAACTACAGAAAATAGGCAAAATTAATTGATGAACTCTGAAATCAGTATCAGTTGATAAGCCCAGATGCATTTGTAGCTTTATGGTAGGCATCACTGTGAGGGATCTTTATGCCAAATTTTTGCACTTGTGGTTCACAAAGAAATGCAAATATAGCTGGATATTGAGATTCTATGTTGAGATTTGTGGAACAGGTAGCATTTTTAAAACACTTAAGGGAAGGGATACAACATAAATGGAGGGTGTCTAGGTAGTTGTTTTGACCAGTTAATTCTAATTTCTTGAGGATTGGTTTCTTGTTTTGTTTTGTTTTGTTTTTCAGTTGGTTGGTTGGTTTTGGTAGTTAATAGAACACTTCTCTGATTTTCATGGCTTCCAGATTACTCTGGAAGCATCTCTTTTCTTACTTTATGTATTTTGTTTTAAGGCTGTTCTTACCTTCAAATAGACATATATCTGTAGATCCTTCAAAGATGGAGGTATACTCCTCTTCTTTCTCAAATGAATATGTTTTGTTTCCTGAAAAATTGTTTTTCAGCCTTCAGCTTCTCAAGAAACTTAGCTTTCTGTTTGTATATAAACCAGTGTCGGTCCATAAATTCCACACCAATCATCTAATTTCCTGCAACTCTTGCTTGCAGGAGACGTGAGAAGCAGCACAGCTTTGCATGGGAAGCTTGTTTTTTTCTAACGCTTTGCAAAGTTCACTGTTATAAGAATTTACTTATAAAATCTTTATTATGGTTTAGCTCCAGTTTCAGTACTGTTCTTGGATTTGAAATGAACAGCAACTCATCAGCCAGCATGCTTCTCTTTGAAACACATTTTTTCAATTTCAGAGCAGAAACTGCAATAACCTGCTTTTTTTTCTGCAGGTCTGTCTTCTTCCTTTGCTATCAGATTGTGTTGCACAGCTACGTTCTAGACTGCACATTCAGTGATGTCAAAAGATCCTTGCTTAAGACATGTAATTAAAAGCAAAAATGATGAGATGTATTTGAGTGCAAATAGTTCTCGGTTCATGCATCGTCAGTCCATCAATACTGTTTATTTTAAACAACTCATTTGGAAGCGAGCCCAGTGTGCTGGCTTTATCAGCCCTATTACGTGTGTATTTATACTGAAGCACATACAGTCCTTATCCACAGCAAAAATGATCCTGCACAGCCAAGAGAGTCTTCTGTGTTATAGAAGTGCCGTCTAGAGCAGCTAGATTTCTTTGTTGGAATTCCGAATATGTGTTGCCCATGCACGGATATTTCCTGAAGGAAAACAGCAGGTTGGCTGTACATGCAGTAGGCACCGTGCTGAAAGTTTTGGACTTGTAGGTGTTCAAGGGTTCATACTACATTTGCCTTGTCAGTGTAGATTGACTCTCTGGTGTGCTGTGCATGCTAGAGTCACTGCTCAAGCACATCAAAACCATTCATCTAGGGCTACTGAGGAAGCCTACCTGGAGCTTCTGCTCAGCTTTCCTGTTAGATGTTTGGCTATTTGGGGCAAATATACTGGGTCAGGTGTTGCAAGCACTGGGCTAATGCCCGTTGTTAAATCTACAGCTTTGATAAATAGCTTTGATCTATGTGGATCAGTTATACATGAACATTTTTTAAAGTGATCAAAAATTTATATGCTCATTGGATTGTGAATCACCTCAAAGCATATTGTCCATTGGGGATGTGGGAGAGTGTCAGCTTTGGGTTTTTGGTTAGTATCATCTCTAGCTGGCCCCTGGTAAACAGTCAGGTTCATCATATTACATGCTAGCAGGAGTCATCCTTAACAACCTTGGGAATTTCCTGTTGGGCAGCATGGTGCTGCTGTAACTTCAGCTCTCTATAAATTTGGTTTGAAAATAGCTAAACTATCCTTGATTTCTCTGCTTGGTGGTAGCTTCTTGCAAATATAAAGCAGTCTAACTGTGTCTCAGGATGGATATTAGGGCTTGATATGGACTTTGTGGCACCTGAACTTTTCTCTGTGGTGAAACCTTAGCTAAAAATCTTATTAGAACATACAGCTGAGGAAAACTCTTGTAAATGTTTTCTATAAGGAGCAGTAGACAATTGCTGTGGCCTTGATCATGCCTTTGAAATGAGCATGTAGTCATAGAGAAATAAAAGTATTTTCCACGTGGAAACAGAATATATGTGAGGATATCTATCAAAGCCTTTGTCTATATTTATCCACAAAAAGCATCATCCCCTCTGCCCTACTGCTGACGGTTAAGGTATTTTTGTGGTGATTTTTTACAGTCTTTAAATGCAGTGCACTAGTGATGTGATTTTGTTTAGCTGTGCACGCATTTACCTAGCTTTTTGGTCTTCCTATGTCTCTGAGTTTCTGTAAAACTACTGAACTGAAGACTCGGCAAACTCAAGTGGATGTCTGGTTGTGTCCTCAGATAACAGTGCTTTGAGAAACTAAGTTTTGACCTGACTGGGAAGGTGATTCTTATCCGCAGTGTTGCACTTGGGAAAAACTTTTTGTGCTGCAAATATGGTTTAGATTAAATCATTATTAGACTTGGTGCACCTGAAAGAACTAATAGTATGTGTTTGTGGTACAATGCTTCCTTCTTTTGAGATTGAAAAAACAAGGCAAGAAACAAGTTTATTGTCAGTTGGATGTTTGTTTTTCTTTCTCTGAATTATGATTCACGTCTGGGATATTTGTGCTGTTTGCAACCAACTTGATTGCAGTTCATCATGAGGAAATAATCAGGTAAAAATATGCACTTTGAAAAGGAAGACAAAGGTTCATCACAAGAAAATACTGCTTTTGGTGATACTGACCCTACTGATAGGCAAATGGTGTTTGCTTGACTGATGGTAGATGGAAGTTTCTTGGTTTTTAAACCCCAGAACGAAAGTGGAGAGGAAAAAGCCCCTCTCCTTTTTATCAGTATTCTTAGTTTAAAGAGCCCTTGTTTACAAAGTCAGAGTACAACATGCAGTTTATATTTTTCATTCACTTTAGACAGATTTGTGATATAACAAAGACCCTCTAGAAATCTTGTCCTGACTGGCATGAAACCCTTTGTCTCACTGAAGGCTGTGGACAGTGCTGTTAGAGCAATGCTGGGTACTGGGTGGATTTGTGTTCAAAATTAGATAAGGCTTTTAATTTCCAAGATTATACTTTGAAGTGGTCACAATAGAGGGAATTATCTCATTATAGATGGTTTACTGGGTTTATATGGCAAACACTTGAAATTTTCTGTCATTGCAGATTAACGTGCTGCTGTCTGCGACAATTGTAGCTGTGTGCTGACTTCTGCTGGTGGTGGAGCCTGTTCTTGTATATGGATGAGCCTGAGAGATGCATGAGGCAGCCATTTGACCTGATAATAGAATAATGAGCTGGCTAGTGGTGTATGTCTGTCTTCACTGGAGTTTGAAAGACGGTGAGAAAAACACATTTTAAGGCTGACAAGGAATTAAGAAGTCTGTTTTATGAAAAATTAAGGTTGTTAAATTTTTGCTTTTAGTCCCACACTGATGCAAAACACACAACAGATACTTAATGAACACATGAGGGAGAATTGTACAGAACTGAAACTTGAGTCTGAGTTTTCAGTCTTTGTGTTTCATTACCAAGTTACTATGTATTGAGTTTCTCAACAGAAAGCAGAAAGACCATTCAGGATCTGAAAAATCTTTGTGGAAAAATTCATTGAACTGGCTACAAAATACGTAAACCTTCAACCTAAAGTTGTTTTTTTTTTTTTTTTGCTGTTTATAGTTATACCTTTTTCTCTGTCAGGCTTTTCACAAATATTGGTGAATACTCTTGTGAAATGTAGTCTCCAATACGAAGGTTGTGTTCAGAAGTAGATAAGTTTCAGCCCATCTGTGCAGCTATTTGTTTAGTAAGACCCCAGCAAAATTTACAGCATAATATTTTGAAAAAATAGGGATCATGATCCAGAGCTGGCCAAGAATCAAAGAGAAGAGTCTTACATAATCTAGAGAGTATTATTTTGCCTTTTTTTTTTTTTTTTTTTGGTCACATAAAAACAAGTAATGATCCCTTTGCTGGTCTGAAGCATGCTTCAGTGGAAATGTCAGGAATGATGTCCACTCTTTAATGATCTTTCTTGTATAAAAAAACTTTAAAATCCATTTTAAGACAATATTACATCTTGACAAAGGAAAACAGGGTGTGTTTTCCCCTACAGAAACTCTGTGAAGGAAAGGATATCCTTCAAGCACTTTCTGTGCAGAAACTTACCTCAGTTATTCTAAAGGGATAGATTCATTATGTTCACATACATCAAAAGTCATCTCATCTAAGGCAGAGTTTATATATGCTTGGTACTATCCATCTGGGGATGTTAAATTTTCTGATCTCTTTATACCAGGACAGGCTTGCAGTGCTCCTTTTCTAAGATTTATGCTGATCACAGTACCCCATCAAGTAGTTTCATTGCACAGACTAGCTCAAAGTGACATCCTGTGACATCTACGGTCTTGGCTGAGGGTTCACTTTTGAAGGTGGTGCTAACTGTGCTCTGGTTAATTAGCTTCTGTTCAAAGGTTTTTATTCAAAAGAGAGGAAGATTGGAAAATCTATGTATCCATGAGTTTCAGTATCTGCATTACACTAATTTTGCAATATTTAGTAAAGCAACATCAAGTTGAGATCCTTGGCTTGCCAACTGAAAACCTGAAGGGAATGTTAGAAATTTTAATTTATAAGGAGTGCCACTGAGTCCAGTCTTACAAGGTCACCTGAAAAGCTTATGTATTTATGCCAAAAGAGTCCTCAGATCACCTGATCTATTTGCTTAAAGCTGACCTACTCAATATATTGTTACTTGCTCATGACTTCTAGTACAAAGATTAAATCCACTAAAAATGATGAGAGAGGAGGAAGAAACAAGATTTCTGTCTGGAACAGTAGCAAAGAATGGGATTTGGACTTCAACCTCATTTTGTATTGGTTATATTCTAGCTTTTGCATGATGTACTTTGTTTCAAGCAAGGAACATGCCCTCCATCTCTTTTTTTATTAATATCTTTTAACAGTAAGTTGTTGCAGTAACAGTAAGTTATTTCAACAAAAAGATGCTGCCAAGTGTTTTATTAGAGTCCCTCAGATTTATTTTGATTCAGTTGAATGGATGATGTAGGCAAAGGACTGGTAAACAGAACTGTGTTAACTGTTTACATTGAATACATCTGGACTGAATAAGATTCTGCTTTAAATATACTTTTATGTAATCCTGAACCAATGTTGTTTTGAGCAACAGTGAGGTAGGCAGATCCTTGCCGGATGTGTTTGTCAGCCTTCCTCTTTTGTATCCCATGAGCCTTGAGGAAAGGAGGACAGAACAGGAACCCAGTTTTCTGGCACCCCTCAGTGCGGAGCCAAGGCATGAAGAACTCTATTTAGTGGCCCTCTGAAAGATGGGAAAAACAGCCAGCTGATGGTCCTACAAGGCAAAGCACCACAGAGAAGAAACTAAAGCAGAAAGGAGGTCACAACCCACTCACCTCCGGGAAGGGGCATGGAGAAAATTAGTGATTGCCCAGGGGAGGTTTTTTCTTTTGGAAAGAGAAATTATAAATTAAAGAAAGATGAAAAGGTTCATTTATTGACAGTGCACAAATGACAAATTTTAGTAAAGATGCATCTGAAATCAGATAGGGATCTCTGTGTGGGTGGGCAGCAAGAATGAATAGTCATTCAGGTTTTGTGCATCGCTGGGTAACTAGTGAAGCAGCCAACACCTCATTCATGCTATTTAAATAAAGGGGAAAAAAACTTCCAGTACCTCATGAGCTGAGCTCCAGGGTTGGTTTGTGAACATAATTGTGAGGGAAGCCTTGTGGTATTAACAAGACCCCAGAGATAATTTTGAACATACTTGTTTTCATCCCAGAGCTGAAGGTTATTGGCCAGCCACAGTAGACAGAGATAGATTGACCTTCTCTTCCTTGGCTGTGTTGTGCATGGTGCATGCTACATGCAAACCCACAGTGTAAAACATGGAGAGACAGGGAATTAGGTATCATGGCCTTAAGACTAAAAGCAGGCTAAATCAGTAAATATCACATGAATGTCATTTTTTTTTTTTTTTTGAGCCCTGTGCTAGTTATTCTATATAAGATAAGGACTGGAAACAGGATTTTTCTGAGAACAGATATTCTGTCCTGTCAGTTCACCTAATCAAAACAAATACCTGCTGCAA
>NW_008591625.1:127723-181108 GCF_000691845.1 Merops nubicus | reverse complement strand
CTTTCCCTAATGAAAGTACTTGAGTGCTGAAATGGATTTCCCTGTGAGACTCTGGAATCATTATTGATGAGGATCTTCAGAACTTGACTGAAGAAGGCTCTAAGCAGCCCAACATAACAGTGAGGTTTACCTTCCTTGGAGCAGGAGGCTGGACTAGAAAACTTCCAGAGATCCATCTCAGCCTCAATCATTCCATGCTATTAAACTGTGATGGAATCTAAATTAATGATCACATTATATGGGTAATATCAAAACTGCATATCCCTTGCCTGTGTAAGTTTTTTTTTTTCTCTAAGGTTTATTTCAATACCTGGAAACAGACCTATATTTAGGTGTTTCAGTGAATCTGAGCCTTTTATTCATCATGGTAATTTGGTAACATTTGTGAAATGCCGCCATATAAAGTTTATTTATTTTGAATCAGTGTTTTTTCAAACTCCGTATCTTGAAGGACTGTTTGCTGGCTTATTCAGGACAATTAACTCCAATGACAAGATATGTTTTTATGGTCAGAACCTAACATTTTATGAAGTATAATAAACTGTTCTCCGGGGTTTATGTGCTTTCCAACACAAACGGTTAACATCAGTGAGACCATGTTAGGCCATTAGCTGCTCTGTGACCTTCCATGGACTGCCAACTGAACAGGAAGTGCTACAGCACTCTGATTCCTGACAAAAGGCCAGCCACTTGTGAAATGACAGCATTAACACTTTGGAACAAATGAGTCAATTGTTGAGGACGGCCATCCTCTGTAGGTTCAAGGAAAGGGGGTCATGAATGCTAATCCCAGACTAGTGCTCACAGAGCAGACACATGTCCTTGAATCTGTGACATACTGCAATCAATTGCACCCATCTTGGTTCTGCTTTCTGCATGGGACTATACGTGTAGTCTTATTCCCAGTTTGGATGGGTCCAGAAGTGGGAACCTTTTTCTAGGTAGGTCGCTGATCTCCTCCATGTTTTATTAGTTTTTGCAGTAGATACCTTCACAATCTTAATTATATCTAAATCTTTATATATAATTCTTATTTTTAATATCTCAATAGGGACCAGAAACTAGACTCATCCACTTAAAATGAATGTGATACTGCCCCATCTTTGTTGTTTTTTTTCTTGCTCATGTGGTCTACACATAGTGCGTCTTGGCAATGAACCTTGTTACAAGCACTGGAGACTTCTAAATTAAAAAACTTTTTTATATTCTGTGTTACCTTATTTGGGTATTAACACACTCTAATGTTACATGTTGCCTGTGTGGAATAACGTACCATTCCAGAAAGAAAAAGTGAAAAGAAAGTAAGGAACACCAAAACATTTGTAAATCGACTACATCTATTGATGGAATGTTGGTGTTCTAGTAAAAAAGGGTTGTTGGAAATATATATTTATTTTTTTTTAAAGTGGGTGGTAGTCTCTAAGTTTTTGAGTGTCTTGTGGTCATAATTCATGTGGTAATGTCATGTATACCTAAGTATTCTTAGGACCATAATGTGCTCCGCATTCCCCTGTGCTTGAATGCAGCAGTGATTTTCATGCATGAAAGTGTGTCCTCATGTATCTGCACGTGTGCAGTGAGTTCTCGAGGATATAGGAGCAGCAGGTAGAAATGGACAAAAAATATAGGGGGACCTCTAAGATCACAAAGATCTAATGCATCTATATGAGAACTATGATGAAGGATCTGCAGTTAAAATTCAGTTCTGGATGGTTTTGTTTTCTTTCTAACACCTGGTTATATTCCTTATATCTAGTTTAAATCTGTCCTGTTTTAGTTTAAAACTACTGCCCCTTGTCCTAGCGGAACAGGCCCCACTGAATGCTTGTCCCTGTCTTTCTTATTAGACTCCATAAGTATTGAAAGGCTGCAATAAGGTCACAATGGAGCCTCCTTTTCTCCAGGCTGAAACAACCCCAACACTTTCATCCTTTCTTTATAGGAGAGATCTTCCAGCCCGCTGATCATTTTTGTGTCCCTCCTCTGGACTCACTCCAACCCTGTTTTGACCAAAGGTTGTACTTGAAACAGATATTGATATTGTAATAGTGCATATTTGAACCAAAAATGCATAAAAAAACCTACTCACTGTGAGAGAGTGTATTTCTATCTATCTATCTATCTATCTATAACCAATCAAGATATAATGTTTATTTTTTTTCTGCAGGATCTATAAGAAACAGCTAAATTTGGTATCAGCAGTTTTGATGTGTGTGTGCAGTCAGGTCTCGTGCACCCACACTTTTTGTGTGTGTGTGTGATTCCTAGTGTCCCTCTGTAGCTGTAACTGTCACTGTACAGGGAGTTCAAGACACTTTGCAAGTAGATTTGAAGCAACACAGACTTTTTTGAAAAGAAAAGGAAATGAAAAATTAAGATCGTAAAAGCCTAAACTGAAAAATAGAAACTTTCCCCTGTTGTTCGTATCGATACTAATGAAACATTTAAACGTGTCATGTTACATTGCCCTGATGACACAACTTTTTCCCATAAAATCTGCAAATACAGATGCAATCCTGCTTTGCCAAAAGCTCCCTTTCTTGCCAAGTACATTGGACCATTCCCAACATACTGGATAAATCCAGCCATAGGTAAATACATTATTCTCTAACTAACTAAAGATAAACAAAATTGGTAATCAGTATAAACCTATTGCATTTTCTCAAAGAGAAAGATAGTTTTCAATGATGACTTCTGTATCTTATGTCATAAAAATGTCAGGAGATCTCTGTTTTAACAGACAGATCCTCACAAATGTCTCACTTTTGTCAAGGTGTTGCACAAAATGCTACTTTGCTATGAAGTCTGGTACTTAGTTACACTTATTTTTTGCCAAACAGCCAGAAGTGGTGTCATTTTAAACACAGAACTGACAACTGAGTGAAGCACCAACTGTTTTTATGGTCATCCTCAACACCCAAAATGGGCATAGTCTAACACACTGTACACAAGGTGTATCTTCTGACAGAGTAATTGCAATGGCTTTACCTAGAAGTCTGTCTTTCAAGAAAGCAGAACTCCATACAATCTGGAAAGCAGATGTTACGCTTCAGGCTTGAGATCTTAAAAGAGTTAAATATTTTATGCACTGAAGTAAAGGCCAGAGGAAAGGGGAGTTCATTTGCTTTTGGTTTTCTGGAAAGCTCGGTATTGCAAAATATGCAGTATTGCTCAGTATTTGGTATTCCAAAATCTCTCTAGAGCTGGTACTTGGAAGGTATGAAACAAAGCCTTGATCATAACCTGCCCTTCTCCTCCTTTCCAACTTCATGATGTGATTGAGCAAATAGAGTTCTCCAGAGTTAATGTCAAATTTGGAAAGAGGAATGCATGTTTTTTGACATCAGTATAAAGCCTTGAACAGTAGTGTTGTTGTACTATTGGTTTGTATGGCACAGAAAATTAAATTTGATGCAAGAATGCAGTGATATTTATTTGAAGACGGAGAACTTAAAGCACCCTGAAAAGTTCCATGTCTGTGTTATGGGCTGGGAAAGTAGGTTTCAGACATGGAATACACCTTGCCAAAGGTGTATCCAGAGGATTGCCTATGAAACCAGTAGTGCTAATTCTGAGCTGTGTGTTGTGATAATTAGCTGATGTTGCCTCCCACGTAGTGTCCCCTTGTCTTCTCTTTGTATTCAATGTCTTAATAAGTCTTCTTCAAAAATCAGAGTCTTATTTGACCAATAAGTTCTTCCATCCCACTGTTAACAGTTAGTGAAACCAGAGCTCTACCAAAGACAATGGGGAAAAAAAATCTCACGAAGTTTGAGGTATCAAGATTCCACAGAATTTGCAATTTTATCAAATTTGCAATGTTTGTCCAAAGTTTGCAGCAGGTAGTGCTGAGACAGGGACAAGCTTCACTCTGCTTATGGGCAATTTCTTATGCTGGAGAAAAATAGAACAGCACCCAAATATGTTGGAGTGGCATTGAGTGTTAGTTAATAAACTATCTCTCACAAGGATTTTTTTAAACTTAGGGTTGTTACTGGGTTAAAATCTTATGGCTGGCTGGGAGTTGAACTGGGGGCAAAATGACCTCTTCTGTCTAAATACATCCCCCCTTTAACAATATCCACCCTGTGGAAGGAGTGTTGGGTTTTACATGAAGAGAGGTACATGTGACTACATGTTTTTAACATGGTACTGAAATTTGCTTGTGGTGAGCTTGATCAAAACAGTGAGTTGAGAGGAATATCTGATCTGAATTTTGTTGCCCTGAAACCATATTATCAACAGTCATGCTACTTGTGTACCTTTGTGTTATTATTTTTAGACCCTTAAAAATAGTAACAAGTTGCCATTACAGTTTTGAAGTTTGTTTGCCATAAATATAGGTAACTCATTTCAACACCGTGCAAGGACACAAGAACAAATGAATAGAAAAACATATTTCCAAAACTTTTACGTAAACTTACAGATGAAGGGGTTTTCAGAGCTGCGAATGGAAAAGTTGTCTTGTCCTGAGAATGAATCAAACTTAATTCTGTGCTGAGGCCAAGAAAAGTGATGGGCATGTAGATTAAATCCAAAACCAAGTCTTCTATGAACATTTACTGACAGACATGAGTTTTGACATTTTCAGGTGATTCATTTTCCAAGTTGTGTTGGAGGGCTTTCTATAAGTTAGAACAAATGAAACAGGAAAAAAGTTGTAGCAGATGAAGAAGGGGAGATTCATGGAGTCATGTTGGGTGTCTTTCCTGACACTGTAATTTCCAAAGCAATGACAACAACAAAAAGCAACAAAAGATCCTATTCCTCATCATAAATCATTAAAAAAAGTTTCCATAATAATTTTATTATTCTGATAACAACAGCTTGACATTTTTACGTTGGCTCAGTTAAGTTTTTCCTATCTATTGCCTGCCAGAAGAAAAAACGTTCCTTTATTTTCAGGCGTCTACTGGGAAGTGTTACTTTCTGATTGTTAATGAATCTGTACAACGGATCTTTTCATGTTGTTAATCCTGAATATTCCTAGACAAGGCAGGATAATGGTACAGATCATGCACAGAAATTGTAGGTTATGACAGTAATAATAATAAGGTTATTCTCCCTTTTTAAAAGATGAAGTTATTGATTGTGAAAGGTATGAGAGTAATAACAATGATGCATGAGACTTTTTAGAAAGTGTCTGCGGGATGCAGCCTAGGCAACAATCCATGCAGATTGTCACATAAAAGTGTGCTGATGACCCACTGTAGAGGGCAAATCTCTCGAGTGGGTCTCTGCATGACTCTCCAATAGTGCTCTCTCCTTTGCATCTCGGACAAATCCAACTATGGCGTTTTTGGTCATGTGCTAATTGTGATTGTTTACATGTAATGCCCTGGCAAGTTTATTTTAGTGACTTATATATATTTTTCTTATGACTGGAAAATGGCCTTCAGCCTAACGTGTCTGACTATGCAGGTTTATCTTTAATCTCACATGCCTGCTATTTTCACATTCTCCAAATACCTCTGTAAGGAAACAAAATATTGGATGTATTTCATAGTGATTGCCATCCTTTTAAGTCCACTTTTGTTTAAATCTTATTAAATCTAAGTTTATTTCTTTTATATGTGCAGCCTAGATGTGGGACTACTCTTCCTGTTCAGTGACACTACAACCCACAAAACAATAAGAAAAAAAAGTTATTTTTAATCCAAACCATCTTCATTGCATGGTGGCATAAATGTTTGTACCAGGAGGAGAAAACGATGGGACTGCTTTTTCCACTCCCGATGCTGGCTTAAATTGATCCAAATGATTGCTCTAGGCACCGGCGAGTCCACACAGAAGAAAAACATTATAATATTTTTCAGTGGGGAAAAGAGCTCAGGGGAAGCGGGGGGGGGGGATCAGAAATTTCCATGCGTTGAAGCCAATCCATCATCAGACATAAACTACAAATAACGTAAGCTTCATTATGCCTGGTGCTTCAGAAAAACTTGTCAGCAATAAGGGGTCTTTTAGGTTGAGTTGAAGGGCCCTTAGCTGTTCTTGCAATAGCTAACTGGTTTATTTACTCCAAGTAACATTGTTGGCTCCTTTCTGTGTATAACTTATTCCTCAGATATGTCATGGTGCTGGTACTTTTATCCCAATAGTGGCTTCAGTATGTTTTCTAAAATAAAGTAAGTAAACCATGCAGTTGTTTTTGTGAGCTTTTGTTTGCTTTGTTTTTTTTTCACATTGTAAAATTCGATCAACTGAAAAGCCCTTTTTCAATTACTTGAGTTTGAAAATCAGTTATTTAAAACACCAAAGAAAAACCTTGGAGTTCGCATAGGCAGATGAGATTATCTTGTGTCAAATAAATTGACATGGAAAGGTGGTCATGGTTTTGCAGATTGTTTTCAGGGGAGTGGTAGGCCTGCGAGGTTCAGATTTGAGCCAGAGGTGATTGGGATCAAAGTTCTTTCTTGAAAACCATGAGATTTTAGGGAAGGAAGCCTGGAAAATTAATAATGAGAGTATGGCCCTTATCTCAAATCTGTGAGACTTGCAATATCTCTTGCAGTAAATGGGAAAGAACAATATTATGCTAAGCTTTAGAGTCTGAACAACAGCCAAACACCGTATCACCATATGTAAGACATTAGTTGTGTGTGCCTGTGTAGTCACACCACGCAAACTCTTCTCTGCGCTGGTTGCACAAGGTACAATACTACATTTATCTTTATGCCACTTCAGCTTGCCTGGCCACCAGCTCAGTGACTTTCGAGTGAATTCAGGCAAATCTCTCCACTTACCAGTGTTCACTCTCACAACAGAGAGAGCAGAACAAAACCTAGGCTTTTCTCCCTCCAGTGAAAATTGGACATTTTTTGTTAACTATCAGAGTGACGGTGGCTGTGGTACTGGGGATATATTCTTCTGCTGCTGGCTATTCTACAGGGACAAGAAATTTCGGTAGAAGATACAGGTGTCTTTAACTGACACATTTGTTTGCTAGGTAAACATAAGTTGCAGCCTCAGTACAATAAACCTGTGTTAGCTCAAAATGCCATCACTTTTTAAGTGTTTGCTCTGTATGTCTGATTACGAAAATGTCTCTTCTAGCAGTGCTACAAGGCTAGAGAAGTCAAAACTGGCCAGATTTTCTCACTTCAGGTGTTAGTTTAATGACTTAGTTTGGAGCTATTCAAGGCCTCTCTAGTTACATAGGAAACACACAGATAGACCCTTACACACCTCGAATGGTCTAGGAAGATGGTCCATGCCAATCCAATTGATTTTGCTGTGTGAGACATTAAGTGGTATTTCAATCAGATGGGATGAGCAGATGTAGTCCACCACTGTCACTGAAAGAGATGTACCTGTCTCTCATGTTATGTTTGCAGCCTAGTCTCTTCCTAACTTGTGTGACCCAGTTCAGCTCACTGAACCAGCTGAAAAGCAAGTAATCCAACATGCAAGAATAAGGTATGTAGAAAGTCATGTGAATTTAGTATTTGGATTCCAATATGAAGCATAAGGTGGTTGTGTGAAATAAGCATTTCTACGTCTCTTTCTCCGTTTCCCACAGGCTTTATTCTACCTTTTTCAGGAGGGCAACTGTGTGCTAAAAAACAAGTAGGAGGTTTAGTATCTGACTTACATTTGCCTGAGGAAAAGTTATAGTCCATTTGCAGCAAGACGTTGATTCTCTTGCCTTTACAACTAGCTCAAAATATTTAGTGAGTCTAGTCAATGTGGATAAGGAAAATTTTTTCTTTTTTTTTTTAACAAATCCATTTATTTGTGTGAGCTGCATGGCTTTTGTCATCTTGATTTGCCAAATGATTTGTTGCCAGCTTCAGGGTATCATGTTTTGTCAGGTGTCATGCTTTTCCTACTATCAGAGATGTGTTCTTTCCCCAGTGTAATATCTACCTATGCTAGGGTGGGCCATTTTCCACAACAGGAAAAGGAAAGGCAGAAGAAACCACTTTCTCTTTTACTTGTAGACTTGATGATCTTAAAAGTCTTTTCCAACGCAAATGATTCTATGTTTATATTCTCGAATAAAGGTGTAAGGTTTCCTTCAGCTGCTACCTTTTCTCTTTCCTCATATCTTCTATTCTATCCTTTCTGGTTTATTTTGCAGATGAAAGCAACCAAGTATAGGTCCTGCAGTTAACATCAGTCCTGTAAACATCTGTCAGCTATTCCCTCCTCTACTTTCCTCAAGTAAAAAAACACTTTTTTTTTTTTTTTTTAACATGTGGATGCCTTTAAATTTCCTTCTTTGTGCTGAACATACTTTCAAGAGTTTTCTGTAATTCTGAGGTTTAGAAACTTTTTAAAAATGAAAGGTGATATTCTCAAGTAAGCATACGCCTTCAGAGCAGGAGAAATCTCTCCATTTCTCCAGCCTCACAGATCCCTTTAATGCTGTTAAGCTCATGATAAGCAGTGATATTAAGTAGACCTTAAAATCACACCATAGTTTGGTTCCACAGACTTGAAATTAGGATTTGGGAGATCTTCCTTTTCTCTTTTCTTTTACCCCTTCTTACTGTAAGTGGTATTTCAATATTTTTGAAAAAATGTAGCTCACATGCTGTGATTAGATTCTGATCTCTTCTCTTTGGGCCTCTTCAAGCACTTTCACAAAGTGATTTTACACGAACCAATAAGCAGTTGGCAGAGATAACCTAAAAGTGCCTTTAGAGAAATATGTCCACATAAAAGCCTTACTAAACATTATACACTATCCTGTTGGTATTTCCATTACAATTTCTTTGCTAGTAGAGGCTCAGACCCAAGGAAGCAATACTGTAGTCTGCCTCTTGTAGTTGTCAGTTTGTAAATGAACACATAATTTTGATATATGTCAACAGTTTTTTTAGAACTCAAATTAGCAAAAAATATTATTTTATTTTTTTCAGATCATGGAATTGGCAAGGAGAGAGATTTTTCTTCATCGTTGCATTGAAGCAAAGGACTTTTTTTTAAACAGTTCTGCTGTAGAAATATATAATTATGTGTGGGTAGACTTGGCATAGATCTCTTCCCCTTTAGGGATTTGAAGAAAACAAGCCTTTTCAAATACCCGTAATAACATACAGGTAAATAATGAATTCAGACCAAATAACTGTTAAATATGAGAAAACCAGCATATTTCTACTCCTACTGCTAGCCAGAAAAAGATCAGTGATTACCCATATCCTGCCAGTGATATTTTACACAGACCTTTCTACTGTTTTCAAGTGGGAGATCAGTGCTGATGGCTGATGGCAGGATGTGGACCTTATAAAGTATTTCCTGCTGCAAAGAGCACTTTGGATTATTGGATAGTCTAAAATGTCATTTAATGAACTGCATTATGAAAGATGGACTCCTACACGTTCAGGAGTAAGTGTAAACTGACATACGAGGTCCTGATCTTTCAAAAAAACCCCCCACCCTTATCAGGCATATCCCTGGGTCAGTAAGAAATCTCACTAAATTCTGACAAGACTTTTGTACCGACAGTTTGTGGCAACAGGGACATGGCTGCAAAGGACAGTGCCTCAATGCCCAAGCCTGTCAATGTGGTTTAACTGTTTACATAGTGGTGACTCTTAACCTGGGGCTGTACAGAATGTGTCAGCAGTCAGCATTTCTTTGTAGTGAATACAAGTAGAACAGAATGGGCTTATGTGGAGATTGGTCCTCCTCTGAAGGTCGTACATGGGACTTCAGACCTCTAGAGGCAATGGCAACCACTGACCACATTTGTTTACATCTCTGTGGGGATCCCAACTGAGTTTAAAAGCATTTGCATGTATGTGGTGCAGAAGGGTGTTAATAGCTGTGAGTGGGAAGCGGGGATTGGTGGAAAATGAAGAGGCTGACCTGCAATCTGAGTAAAAATAGGGCAGTAAAAGGCATGAGCATTTGCCATAAAGAGAAAACAGAGATGGCAAATTTGGGCACAGATACTGCTACATGGTTCTCCTGGAGCAAATAGGCAAGGTTATACAAAGTATTATTTCCATCTTAACATCAGTTTCTGAGTTAATGGTAAGAAACCTTACCTGAGTAAACTCATTGGAAAAAATACCAGAATTTTGCCTGTGGTACACTGTTAGCCCAGCTGTCCTGCAAGAAAGCATGAAGAGGTTTGAGCTACTTCTCACTCTCTGTTGGGGATAGAACCTAAAATAGGAGAGATTTCTTTGAGTACTGCTCTCGTCCTCTGTTCTTATGGTGTCTTCCTGACAAAGCAAGGCTTTTTTTTTTTTTTTAATAGAAAACTTTTTTTTTAATTTTTTTTTTTTTTAACTGAATGTGAGGTAGCATGACATGGCCATACTAGAATGGGTAAAATGGATTTAGAGGCACTATGGATTGGAACATGTAGAATAACAGAATTTATCGCAGCTTAGGGCTGCCTTTAAGGGAACCTAGAGCAACGCACAGTTGGGATATTTGCTTGGCTAGCTGTTTTATTCCCTTGGATTTCCTAAATGGAAATTGTGCACAAGTGTGCAGTATTGTTATAACACTTAGCATATTGCATAGGTTGGGTAGAAGTACAGACTGTCAGTGGAAAGTACACACACACACAGAGAAAACCTGTCTCTCAGATCACTTGGAGAGACAAGAGCACAGACACTGCAAAGGTTGCTCCCAGAGAGCTGGAAATATCCTCCTTACATCTGATGTTCATTGCAGGCAGAAGGCAACTTACAGCCAGGTGGGTCTGTTTGTTTGCCATAGCACCTGTGTCATAAACAAACTGATTGGACTTGAGGATTACTGAGACGTTGGTCTGCTCTTTTAAATTGTCCTATCCTCTCTACTTCAGAGAGGAACAACTATTAAACTGTTATGCTTCCTTGTGTTTTACTACATTTTTCTAGTTAAAAGACAGTGAATGCTCCTGTAGTTCAAGAGGATCTTAGAAAGCAGGCAACAGCCTCTGTCTTCTTTTGGCTGTATAGCAGCTCTCTGTTGGTGGAAGGAAAAAAAAAAACTACTAATCTTTAATATATATTTTAAATTGGAAAATATGCAAGTTAGTATGGTTTTCTTTCCATAACTTAATTTAACATTTATAGCTTCATCAGATGGAACCATGTGAATATTTTAAGAACCAACATCAACTCTCTGCCTTACAAATTCCTAGTAATGTGCTTCAGTTCAGAAGATGGCACAAACTGTAGCTTTGCTGTTTTAAAACTTTTTTTGTTTACTAGGTTTCAATTCTCTCCTAGTTTTGATTGTAGTGGTAATGATTGCAAAGCCTAGGTCTAGGGTTTTTTTTTTGTTCTGGTATGTGTTGAGATGAACTATAGCACTATAGGACTGTCTCTGTCAAGCTCCAGGAGGACCACGAACTTTACTGACAGATCTTGCAGTGCTGCTGTCTAACAAAGTACCCGGGAACTGTGGAGGGGAAAAAAAAAGCCTAGGTGAATGAATTTATGGCTATATAAAGCCTGTATAGTTTCTGATATTAGGCAATGTGAAACAAACTGTCCTTTCCTAGACTGTAAGTCTTTGAGGTCAGAAGGTTGAAAAGCCTTCCAGAAATGGAGTTTTGCTTGAAAGTTGTCCTTTTGTGTTTTGCTAAGTGAAATCATGGAGTCTCAGTTGTCTCTCCTGTTTTATTTTTTTACTCACATATATCACCTATAATTGCAAAACTATTTTTCTTTCATCCTTGTAGTAGCAGGCCTAAGTAGTTTGCTTGACCTTTATTGGAGGTTTATGGGAGGGAAAGATGCCAGAGCTGCTGCCCTGCTGTTCATAGCTGCAGCTTTATCTCATCTTGTGGCTCAGAAGGCTGCTCAGCTTTCGTCAGAGAGTCAGAAGTGAGGCCCCACAGGGGCGTGCTATCTCTGGCTAGCGAAGAGATGAAAAAGGGGGGAAAAATTGTCATCGTGATGGGTTCTGTTCTTCAGCTTCTCAGCTCCCAGTATAATCTGCCTAGATTGGGAAAACATTTCCTGAACTTTTAAATAAAAGGAAACTTTTCCTCTGCCTGTCTCTTTGTCTCTGTCTCTCTCTGTTTTTTCTTCACCTCTAATGAAAAATAAAGTTAGAAGAGCCTGGCATAGGATGTGCTATACTAAGAAATGATCTGTTTTTCAGTCATAGGTGGTATTCAGTACTGAAAGGATAAAAGATGAAGTGCCAATGTCATCTAAGCAGCAAGCTGTGTGTTGCTTTGGCTGAAGGATGAACCTAATATACTGGTTAGGTGTGGTAGCATATGCTTGTTTATTCATTTTCTTGTGGCTAAAGCACAGAGTGCAGTAGGAAGACTGTGCCTCTGTTGTGCAAAATGCACTAGTGTGTGTGACTGTCATCTAATGCAGAACTAGTATGTTCAGTTCTCTGGAATTTATGCAGGGAGTCCAGAATGTACAACTTGCCTTGAGAGGCCACCGAGCATTATAGTGATCCCTGTGCAATGATCATATAGCTATTACCCTAAAATATTTTAGAACACCAGAAAGTAAGTGTCAGTGTGCTTGCCACTGACAGTTGTCTGTAGGTCAGCTTTGCCTACCCACACTCGAGCTAAGCAGTGCCTCACTCCAGCTCTAGGGTGTCATATGACTAATGACATCAGGGTGGGTTGGCCTTTTGCTCTCTGTTCATACACTTCTAGCTGGATATTTGCATTTATGGGTCCACACATTTTATTTCAAGATCTAATTAGTAGCTTCTATCTTGGTGTTAATCTTGGAGGAATTCCCACTTCTTTCTGCTGTGGTACTAGTTCTTTCATATATCTTTCAGCACTGACCCAGAGGAATAAAACATTCAACAGCAACTACAATCCCACACATTTGTTTTTTTTCCTATAGGTATTGACTTTTTCCTTATGATACGAAGTTTTGTTACTCTGGCATCTTAGCAAAGCAAAAAAAAAAAAAACAAAACTGCAAAAGCATCTCAATAAAAGCAAAAAAAACCCTCTTCTCCTCTTTCATCCAGTTTCATGTCCACTTTATCCCTGGTGCTTAATGTGTGCAGGATTGCAGGATTGTGGTTGTCCTAGCAACTGCAGTGTTTCTTTGCTGTGCCTGACGTTTACTACCATTGCTTTGATGTGTACCACATCAAAGCAATGGTAGTAATATCAGCATGCAAAGTGACACTTTCATGACCACTGATTATTAATCAGAGAATGCTAACAGCTTTTGGAGTCTCTTACACCTACCTAACACTGACTTCTTATTCCATGCTATGTAATTCAGGCATGCCTCAAACTGATAGGTGTTGAAGAAGTGAAGTGCTGGTGTTAAACCCCCATCCCTGAATGAGGATTGGCATATGAATGAGGTGCACAACCAGGCAAGAAAGACCCTCCTGATTGGAACCTGATTGGTTTTCACCTAGGGTCTGGCCAGCCTTGGGTGGGGAATGATTAGGAGATGGCCACCAGGTACTCCTGCCTTCTGCATTAACTTGGAGGCAGGGCAAGAAGCCACCTTTGTAAGAGCTGACTCTACTTCCAGTGGGGTTGTAACGTCTCTTTATGGAGTGCATGTGGTGTTTGAGGATTCTGGTTGTAGGAAAGGCTCCCTGACTGTGCATAGCAATTGGAGTTCCTAGGGTGATGAAGAGAAAGATGAGTCTCTCTTTGGGAAAATTCTACATAATTAGACTCCTTATCTGGCTGGTTCCATCTCCCACAGCATGGTTCTTGACTCATCTTGCTCCCTTCTGCACATCCTTTGCAGTGAGTGAGTGCATTGACTTGTTCCTCTATCCAGTTGTATGGTACTTTGGATCTCTGGTGTGTGATGTGGTAGCAGAGGGAGGGCTCTGGCTTTTGGTTTGCCTGTTGATGATACTCTTCTGTGTTGGGCAAATGGTCAGAAGAAGAAGACATGGGCTTTGTTTCTGGAACCTGTTTTACTACTGATGTAAAACAAGAAAATCTGTTGCTTAAGTATGGAGAGTTTAGGTTCAATGTCTGGGGCAAAGTGACATAGCAGTTCCAGGCAATATTATTTGCCATAAGGCAAAAGGTGAGTACAGATATTAGGATACTTTGCTATGTAGGCGAGTTGGCCCTGCTGCTTGGTTCTGTGGCCCAACATTACATACTGAAATAACAGGCCAAAACTTGACCATGCTTGCTAACAAACATTGGGAACTCCCATATCTAGCTGCAGATGTCTGATAGCAAGTTTAGTCAATACAGCTGATTGCAAATTTTGCATGTTTGGGGCCCGTGTGAGGAGATTTGATTCACATTATGTAAACAAGGCTGATATTAGGTTAACTCTGTTCAGCATGGATAAGATGGGAGAGATCTTGAGTAATTAATGAGAAAGTCCTGTTCTTGTGACCCTCATTTCCTTTCCTTTCAAAGGTCTGTGGGAGTATTTATGTCAAAAAGAACTTCCAGAACTAAGCCTAAATTCATTAGGAACATTATCCTCCTGAGTCATTATCGAATTAAGCTCTGTAGAGCAGCTCTCAGAAATACTTAGTCTTCTTTAGAGACAAAATGTCCACTGATCCAGTAATTCACATTTCATCACCACAAATCAGTCAAGTATCTGTAACCTTTTCTCTTCTCTGAATAAAAAGAACACTGCCTTAGATAAATCTGGTATTAAGTCATAACAATCCTGCAGTATTTGTGTATAGAAGACATTTATACACATCTTAAGTGTTTTGGCGAGAACCCCACAGCATGGACAGACAGGCTAGAGCAATAAGCAGGAAATGTATCGTTAAAGTTACAGAATAGGCTGTTCTCTTGCTGCCCACATCAAGGGCAAAAGGATTCATCTGGGACTGAACTGAAGGACAAAGTCACAGTTCCCACTTTATAAGGACAACCAAGCTGGTTAGGGAAGTTGCTGTTGGTCAGTTTGTGTGTTTACCCACAACCTCTGGATTTGTGGGTAAATTATTGAAGTAATGTTTGTAGATTCTGATAAAATAAAATTTTTGCCCCTTCTTTATCCTAACAGTGCCAAACACTCCTTCCCTGTACATATACCCTCTGTTCTTACACCTGCTTGACCATGGAAAGACTGAGCACCTAGAGGTGGCACAGAGGCAGAACAGACTTTATGGGGAGATGGATGGAAGAACTAGCACCGACAGCACCAAGGTGCACATGGTGATGTTTCTAGATCTGTCTTGCTCCACAGGAGCTGCTTGACTATGAATTGCTCAGTCTGCATGATTTTCAGAGTCTTTTTGTGAAAAATAGACACGGGGAAGTTAACTTCTTGCTACAAATGAAGAAGTGCTTTGGTTGTTCTCTTTCATAAAGTTGCAGGTGCTTTAGGACTGTGATATAGTGTTAGCTGGCTGTATGGAGAGCGTACTCCTGCCTGTATACTTTAATGCATCTGTATTTTAAACAGGCAAAGCTTCAGTTGCATGGATTCATCTTAGTGTTAAAACATTGATATTAAATTGGGGGTAGATAAGGAAATTGTGGATTTTGTGCAGCTGCAGCTCTTGGAGTTGGAAGCTGCTGAGGCACCTTCGTCCTTCAGGAATGCTGCCTGTTCCTGATGTGTGCTATTCCCCACTCCCACACAGCTGTAGGCAATCTTTTCCCCTGACGTGAGAGCAGCTTTCTGTATCTCAAGATTTTGCCTACCACTTTGTCCAGCATAAGTCCCAGGACTCCAAGGGTGATGCCAGCGAGAGAATATTTACCATGTAATTACCCTCCCCCTTCCTTCCTCTGCAGTACCCTGACAGGAGGTGCTGACTCATGTAGGAAGATCCAAGCGCTTTGTGGTTGTCCCCATCTTTTCTTTCTGTGTTTGAATAGGCCGTGGTGTAAGGGGAGGCCAGCACTACCACAACTCGGCACCGAAGCCATCAGTCCCAGTAGGCAGCAGTAACAACTACCCCCTTAACTTCTCAATTCCAAGCTGCTGCCCTATGGAGTATTTTCCCATCCTACTCCTTGTAGATACTTCACTTCATCCACTTAAACATGCTGAAAACATGGTCAGGTGGTAGATTTCCAGCATGAATAATCTTACTGATTAGGATTTGTAATCACTTACCTGGTTCCTCACTAGGAAACAGAAGAGCAGTTTAATAACAGGAAAAGTTAGTGGCTGATTTCTGCGTACCCGGACATACAGCACAGCAAAATAATGTGTTTTAATCTCTAATCATAAGGTGATCTTTGCTCATAAACTACATTGCTTTATGCTAACTGAATATAAGGCTGTTATTAAAATCGCAGCACCACATAGGGCAGGAATCTTATTTTTGAGGCTTGCCAATAAAATTACTGAAGGATGAAACCAAAATTTGCAGAACAAATTCCCTACTCTATTATTTATATAAAGAATGTCTTCTAATGGATCAATGGTTCTTGCTTTTCAGTTTATGCATCACATGCACAAGACTATCAGGTTAAATTTTTCATAAAGCACTGTACAAACAATTTTTTTCATATATAGATCCATGATACCTATATATATTTTTGTGTACATCTATATTTTACATAAGTTTTCTTACATTTAATGTAAGGTTTTTTTCTGTGTCATTACTTTAAGGGTAGAAAAGTATTTGAGTATCACTTAGCACTAGGCACAAAAACTTGATCAGGAATAATCTGCTTAAAGCACTCATTTCTCTGCAGATAAACTGATTTGGTTTAGGGCTTTAGATACATTGGAAAGACAATGGGTTAAATCTTCTAGGCTCTAGTACTGCAGGCATTTTTACACAAGTATAATTGCTTGCAGAGCAAAAATTTGTTAGGCCTAAAAGCAATAAAAACATTTACTTAAGTAACTCTATAAACAACACTAGCCAAAGATAATTTAAAAATCATCTATAAAATGATGACACTTATCTAAAGATCAAGAGCTAAGTAAACAACTTGTTGGGTGACATTTCTCAAATTAATGATTGGTAATAAAAGGAAAAAAGATTTTAGAATTTTACAGTCCCTGGATTCTTTCCACATAATTTTTCTTTTACACATGATAAGTGAAGGCAGATTCACTGGTTTAATATCTGTTAGCGACATTATGTTTAATTTAATATTAACTGTCTACGTAACAGAGGAAAATGGCTGTTCTGTTTGAACAAACATCCTGAGATGACATCAAATCTCTGTGGTCTCTGGTGGAAATCTCAAGTAATGTTCTGGGTATGCTTTCTCTCAGCACATCAGTTATAGCTCAGTGTTCCTGACTTGCAGGCGGATGTTAGTACATGTTGGAGTACTGGGATTGGACCAACTGTTTACTTCCCTCAAATACTTCTAATGCTAGTTTAAATTTTCAAGACAGTATTTTACAAAAACGTGAAAGCAAACCTTGCATAAAGCTACCAGTTCTGATCATGGCTCTGAGCATTTCACTTCTGTTAACACTGGCATGGGTTTCTCTTGCCTATCTGATAAATGTTTATAGCTAAAGGGAGGGCCACCCTCAAGCATAACACTTTGAGCAATACGCTGCTTTCATATTTTGAGGGAAAAGTGGATAAGAACCGGAAATATTAGTGGTTATTATACATATAGCAAGAAAGGGTTAATCAACAATATTTCATATTGTTTTATCATGTAGTATATTATACCTCTAGGACTTTATCCCTAATGATTGCAAATTGACATCATTCCACTGACTATAGAAAGATACAGCAGCTGAGATTTTGGCAGTATTTTCCAATTGTACATTGTATTACAAGTGGCCCATTAATTCAGTGCTGAAGTTTTATCATATCTGAGGAATCCCTTTATACCTGAAGCAGATAGAACATTCTTCCTGATATGGAAATAAACAAGAACCATGAAGTGCTTACCACAGATCACTGTCAACAGTTATCTCAGGTTTATTTACTTCCCAAATCTGCTGGTTGCTAGAAGATACGAAACATTACATGTGCAAGAACAGACAGCATGTCGCCGTTGTACTGAGTACGTGATTAATAGGCCTATTTTTAGCAGCAAAACAATGTGTTATATTTAGAAGTAGGCAAGCAAGGCTATACAGATTTAGACATATTAAAATGCTGAGGATGATCTTAAGGTGACCACAGAACTTAGTTTTTGTTATTTTGAGCACAGTTATTCTGGAAATTTAGGTTCATGAGAAAGTCACCAAAAGGAAAATAGCATGTGTCACCTAATTCCACTTATACCTTATGTTGCTAGCTAATTGTAAACATTAATGATGAGCATAAGAGAAAAATTGATAAGATTGATATAATTTGAATGTAATTTTTAGATGCCCTGCTTGATAGTTCCTCAAGATTTATTAAAATTTATTTCATGGTTTAGATATTCTGTCATAATTCCTTTATTCTAAAATTGGCTTTTTTTCCTCCTTCCCCCCCCACCCCCCGGCTTTTGATCATGATCATCTCTTGACCCAAGGAAAATGGATGATGCATTCTTTTGGGATACAATCTAGAAAAAGTAACCACTCTTAGTGTGAATAAAAAATATATGATAAAAAAATGGAAAGCAGTCAGCTGGATAGTAAGGTGTCCATTCTCTATTTGATGTGTCTTCAATGCTTTTAGACGCTACCTTCATGAGGGATGAAAGCATTGCACGAGCAACCATTCTTCAAGCTGATCTTGTGGAACTCTAGTATAAGTGTTGCTAGATCAAAGCACTGTAATTTTGGTATTTTTCCTGTTAATATTCAGCCTGAATACAAGATCTTACAGTGATTACAGCACAGATGCAGCCTTGACAATTGGTGAGCTTTTTCTGCATGGACTTCATTTCAAGATGGTAGGCCTGAAGCTCATCTGTGACTCTTACGTAGCCTAGCTAAACTCTAGTCCTACAGACTGCTGAGCATGTGGAATCATGCACAGAAGTCCATTGAAAATCAATGACTTTGTGTGGACATCAACACGATTGAGGACTTACTTGTTAGTCTATACTCTGTGTAGATGGCATTGCATACAATCTTTAATGTCTCATTTTAGTCATATATTATTGCATAGGAATAATCAAATAATATGGCGGGATTTTTTTAACATGAATTTTCTTGGCATTTGCTTTCTTTGGCATTGCAGACTTGAAAATATAATATACTGAAGTAGAAACCATATGTATAAAAATTACAGCAAACCTGTGTAAAACCTTCTCTTTGGAATATCTTTATTATAGTTGAGGAAAGGAAGAAAGCCAATAAATGGAGCTCCAGGAAAAGGGTAAAAACATAATAGGCTTTAAGAATTTGGTTTTACTTACTTGATAATGGATATCTTATGCTTTGGACTTGATTATATAAAGTAAGGCTAAGAGGGGTTTCATAGCAATATAAATTCTCATTTTCTTCTCTGCAATTCTCAGCATTTTTTTTGAACAGCTTTTTGTTACCAATTTTAATAAAAGTTTTGAGTAATATGATTGAGCATTGTTATGAAGACGAGCATATACAGTAGATGGGAAATGTCTGAAGGAAGACATTGGTTATGTGAGTACATTGTTGTACACATATCTATGAATGTTCAAAGTTTTAGTTTTACTCTTTTTGTGTAGCATATATTACATAAATCAAGTTTTGTTGTTTATTTGTGTTTTTTTTTTTTTTTTTTTTTTTGTCTTTTTTTTTCCTATGTGTTTATTCATAGAATTTCCATTGTGGAATAAAATATCCATTGTTCTTAAAATTAATGGCAAGTTGAAGACATCTAGAACTGCACTTGCAGACTCAAATCTTTTGTGTGTCAGTTTTTCTTTCAAACTAAACGCTGCCTTTTCTCTACTCATTGCCGCATTCCAACACCTTTTTCCCTAACCTCACGTTCCTGCTTGATAATTAGTTGCATAAAATGTGTTTTTAAATATACTGTTTGGCACTCTACACTGCAAAGTTGTAGCACCCATCCACTAAAAGTAAAACCAGCTTGGAATGTTTTTCATTGCCAAACAGGAAATGCTGTGAAGCCACAGCCGTTTGAATGACTTGTTAGGGCTTTTTCTACCTAGAATGCACTAGTAGCATAGTCCCTGTAGATGGAACTTCTGAAAAACAAAAATAATTAAGAAAAAAATCTCAGGCTTAAGTCAGTGTGAGACGTTAGCAATATTTACATGACCTTAGTGAACCTGCTTTTCTTTCATGGTTGTTCAAGAATGTTTCCAGGACACTGTATATGATCTGCAGTTTGAATATGACATTTGTGATTGACACAGAGCTCAAATTGAAGAATTTTGTTTATTTCATATTCCATTTTGACTAGGTAAGATAAACTGGAAACAAGTTAGAATCTTAACTCAGACATAACAATGATCTTATTAAATTTACTGATAGGAATACCTGTTCTGGTTATTTAAAATCAGGAATGATGAAAAAATTAATTAGTGATGTCAATACAGTTTTTAGATCATCCAAATGCAGCTAGCTAACAGCAAAGCTTCCCATCAGTGAGAGAAGTACTCATTTTAAATCTGAGGTGTAAATGGGTGTAGAATCAGTCTGTACCCTTATTTATTTGATCCCTTCTTTCTATGGTATCTGGCACACTTGAATTTGATGACAATCTTAGCACTATTTAAACAGTATGTAGTTTAGTTTTTTCTTTGTTTTTCTTTTTTTTTTTTTTTTTTGTAGTGACCTTGCTTCATTCATACTTCTTTTCCTTTTATATTTGCCTTCGAAATCATTCAAGTCATTTGGAGTTACTGAATGTACTCATTTGGAGTAGAGTGTATTTGGATTTTCTGAATTCTTTTATTCTGTTTATTGCTTACAAACAGCCTGAAGACCATGGTAATCGTTCCAGCGTAATGGTGAAAAAATAATGATTAATTTGCACAAGACATGACATTCCAGCATTAATTTGTGTTTCTAACTAACTCACAGAATAAAAGAAGTTGAAAAGATATGGAGGAATGAGTAGGTATGATTGTAACATTACCTTTTAGCAGCACCAGTCAGGAATCTTGAAGTAGGATACAGAGCAGACCACTGAGTTGGTATGAAATGTCTGGGCATAAAATTTGATCTGCACACCACTCACTGAGGAAAGACTCTCCTCTATTACCTTCATTCATTGAGCAGCTCCCCAGAGAGGCTCTTATGTATGTATTTCAGGTACCTAGAAGCATATCCTTACTCTATAACTACCTCACTGTCCTTTACAGCCCTGCAGAGCTCTGATGCTCAATAGGTACACTTACACTGCCCACTGGTTTGTTGTTACGTATATATTGATTCTAGGGCCATGTCTCTATCTTCTAGTCTTCAGTGAAAATGGGGTTAAGACCAACTGCCAGTCTCAGGTGTCCACTGTACTTTTGTAGAAAGCTGATTAGCTGGAAAAACATAAGTAGGAAGGAAACTGTATTGAGCTCACCAGGAGAGTCACTGAGTGTCAGCTTCAAGATTCTAGGTATGGATGCAAGGGAAATCCCACCAAAAAATCCTTCTCTGAGAGCACTGAACCACTGATGTGTAACATACTCACACCACAGCTATTTCACAGGTGACGCATGTCCAAGCTTTACAGTCTTTAAAAGGAATTCACAGCTCATTGGATACCAGCAGCTGTCTTTTCACACTTCTGTGATAACATGCTCCTTACTACTCTGCATTTGGTGTCACTGGTGCTATTGGTGCTATTGTCACCATTGTGATTTTTCACTTATGTGCTCAGTGCAACATTATACGCCCCAAAGCCTTCTTCTGGCCAAATGAGACAGCTTTGATGCTGGCCAGTGTGAGAGGTCTAGTCCTGCACATAAGGAAGAACCCACCATTTACAATTAATAACCTATTATCTATTTTACTTTAACAAATAGCACAGATAGTCTGACTTCATCTTGTCTCCTGACCGAGCTTGCAGACTACAAATGGTAGGGCTGGAGGCCAGGCACCAGCTGCTGCAGGCAAGAAAAGTCTGAAGGTTGTAGAGGTGGAGCATGTAAGGATTACAGAGAGGGGTTTGGTAGCTCCTGCAAGGAGAAAGCCACCACCAAAGTACTGGAAGTAGGGCAAATACCTGTGCTTTTAGAGTCTTCAGTGTGATGAAGTGCTGGGGTTAAACCCCCAGCCCTGAACGAGGGTTGGCCTATGGATGATATTCACAACCATGCAAGAAAGACCCTCCTGACTGGTTTTCACCCAGATGTTGTCCAGCCTTGGGTGAGAATTTATTAGGACATCAATGCCTGGTGCCCCCACCTTCCACATTAACTTGGAGGGGGGGCAAGAAGCCACATCTATAAGAGCTGACTACTGCTTACAGTGGGGTTTGGAGGTGTGTTCATAGAGAGTATGTGTTGTGTGGGGATTCTGGTTAGCATGAGAACTTCCTGGCTCTTCATGACAAATGGAGTTTCCAGGATGGCAGGGCAACATCATGAGTTTCTACCTGGGAAACTACTACATAATTTGACTCATTGTCTGGCTGATTCCATCTCCCATGGCATGGTTCCTTGGCCAGTTTGCTCCTTTCTTCACATCCTTAGCAGTGAGTGAGTGCATTGACTTTTTCCTCCCTCCAGTTGTCCAGCACTTTGAATCTCTGGTGTGTGATGTGGTAGTGGAGGGAAGCGTTTGGTTACTGGTCTGCCTGTTAATGATAATATCATTTTATATTGGGCTAGTGGTCAGCAGAAGACGTGGGTAGTTTGTGAGGGCCACTAACAGACGAGAGAAGGAGAAGACACTTGATTTATGCAGCAGTCTTGCCGCCTAGTGCCACTCTGTGACACCATGTTAAGGCAAATGAAGCGCACTCCCACTCTATTGCACTAGTCATTACTGGCTGATTATGAGAAGAACACACAGTGGTAATTTTGCCTAATCTGCTGTTTTATTTCAAAACCCAGATTTTTAGATTTAAAATGTAGTACAGTAGTCCCATAGTGTAGAAAAGTGAATTAAAATTCACAAAGCCCAAGATAGTATTTACCCGCTTAAACCACAGTCATGTTGCTATTCATGTGAAGTTGTATGAGGGAAATGGAATAAATGGTCTTTGTCTTTAGTCCTTCAAAGCTCTTAACCTTGGGCATCATCTAACAATAGGATGCACAGAGAGTGATTATTTCTGGCTTTCAGGTCTCTTCTCCCAGAGGAACCATCTTTGTTCTTTTTGGGAAGGAATTCAGTCATCTAAAAAAGAATCTAATTATTATTTGGAGAATATCCACCAGATTGTTTAGTTTTGTTGTTAACAGATCAAAGAAAACTTATGTAATTTTTATATAACATTCATGTATGCATACTTCCTTTCTCAGTAAAAAAGGTAACTTTACCTTGATGTACTTTTTTTTAGTTTTGTTTTATTTTAATGCTATTGTGTTTAAGAGCCTGTTGTTCCAGTTGAGCTTTCTAAGTATCCTCTAGTTACAAAGTCTACCTTCACATTAACATGAAAATTTTTCTAATCTTATCAGACCTAGCTTGACTTGTATGCAAACAAAAATGTTGATGTTTGAATGACTAGCATAATTTTAATGGTAAAATCTGTTTTAAACCTCACCGGGATGAGTAGATTTCTTGTCCTAGACTGCAATTGCTTTTCAGTTGCTTCTAAGCTCTTCCAAAGTCTTTAAAATTGAAGTGATATACAACCTCTCCTTTAGTTTGTGTGGATACTTTTGATCTTAACAGCACTTAAAGTACAGTATAGTATTGACTCATTTTCATGCACATTTTCACTTACCTTGGCTGATATAAAGAACTGAGTACAGCTTGGTTGCCTTTGTTCTAACTTTTTTTCTTGTCTTATGCCAGGAGAGCTAACATGTGAATAAAACCCAGTGTCCTTCATAAGCATGAAAGAAAAAAAACTGTACCTACTCTTCAGACCATTTTCTGAAGATTCTGATTCAATTTGTTTATGTTCCTTTTCACTACTTTAATTCAAGGCCTAAGTTCTTCACCAAGTTCTGCATTGTTATTTTATGTATTTATATCTATATTATATTTTCATATACTGTTCTGAATCTGTCACAACTGAGACCAATAAACCTCTGAATAATGAAAACAATGTCTCTTGTTTATGACTGCACTGTGTTTTACAAAGTATAGAGAATTCTCAGGCCATTTGTGACAAAAACCTGGATTAGAACAAAGTCTAAAAGTGGAAATACAGACTGCAAGTCAGCGTAACATGATTAGAGAGTCTAAACATTGTGCCACTACTTTTTATTCAATATTAATTGCCAGGGGATGGAGAGAAGTGATCCTGCCACTCTACTCTGCCCTGGTGAGACCTCACCTGGAGTCCTGTGTCCAGCTCTGGAGCCCCCAGCACAAAAAGGACGTGGAGCTGTTGGAACGTGTTCAGAGGAGAACCACAAAAATGATCCGAGGGCTGGAGCAGCTCTCCTGTGAGGACAGGCTGAGGGAGTTGGGGCTGTTCAGCCTGGAAAAGAGGAAGCTCCAGGGGACCCTATAGCAACCTTCCAGTACCTGAAAGGGGCCTACAAGAAAGCAGGGGAGGGACTATTCACAAGGGTTTGTAGTGACAGGATGAGGGGCAATAGCTTTAAGCTAGAAAAGGGGAGATTTAGGTTAGACATTAGGAAAAAGTTCTTCAGTATGAGGGTGATAGACGACTGGAATAGGTTGCCCAGACAGGTGGTGGAGGCCCCATCCCTGGGGACATTCAAAGTCAGCCTAGATGAAGCTTTGAATAGCTTAATCTAGTTGGATATGTCCCTGCTTATGGTAGGGGTGTTGGACTGGATGACCTTTAGAGGTCCCTTCCAGCCCAGACATTCTATGATTAGTATTTGCTGGACTTGAAAAAAATCCTACTGAATTGGGATGTGCTGGAAAAGCTGCCAAGATTATATTTCTTGCAGTATTGCTGTACTTCCTGTGCTAACACATCAAAAATGAGCAAACACTGGGAAATTTTGAAAAACATTATCCTCCTTTTAGGCCAAATTTTTCACCAAGACTGTTCAGCCAGGCAGTAAAAACAAATAAAAAACAGAAAACCACATCTTTCAGGTTATGGGTGCTTGCACAAGCTGGTCCAAATCTTTAGATGTTTTGAGGCCCACTGGTCCCAAAGAAAAAGCCAAAATATTGTGGACAGTGAATACATTATCAGCTATTTAAGGGAGAGTTCTGCCACAATCATCAAGTACTGCAACTCCCGGTTGTCTCTGTGAATGTATGCAATTTCCAGTTCTATTGTATTGCACACGGCATCGTGCCACAATTTGGTAAATCCACTCTGATTGTAATAATGCACATTTGACTTTTTTTTTTCCCCTTCCTATCTGAAATAGAATGAGCTATATATGTATGATATTCTTCTCAAAACAAAATACTTGGAGATTCAAGTCTGGTAGACCTATTTACTTCTCAAGTGAAAAGCAGTGGAAAGGGGTAAAGAAGAACAGAGCTCTTTATTGTCCACAGAGGTATGGTAGCTTAAGGGAAAAGTATTTTTTCTGAAAATAATTTATGATAAATAATCAAGAAGTTGCTCTTAACTTGTAGTGTATTGAGGGGAAATGCCCATTCTGAAAATGGTGGTCCCAGCTGGCAAAATCTGCTAAACTTGAGTATATATAAGACATAAGATGAAAAATCAGTGTGCAGCAGAGGCCCAGGTACTTGTGTTACTGTTAAGAAAGAGGTGAATTTTCAACAGCTCAGAATCTAGACCATAAAAATCTGTCAGCCTGCATGAATTAATCTAACACTCCGTGAAATCAGTGGCAACATTTCCATAGGTTTTAGTAGGTGTTGTGGCAAAGCTCAGTGCTGAACTTACAATGCTTTCCAGAACACTGAAATGTGGAAAAGAGGGTAATTTGCTCACCGAATTGCCAATTTTATTGCTAGGAAACCAAAGTTCTTAGTGAAGAACACAAAAGTGCAGGAAAGTTAGAATTGAACTTAGCAATAGGATTGTTGCAAAGAATTTAGAGATTCAATTTGATTTTGAAATTGTCCTGAGCCTACAGCCCATACTTGTGCTTGATATCTTTACTGTTACCATTGCTGGGGGCACCTGTAACCCCCATTAGCTTGAGGGAGATTTTTATGTTCTTAGCACTTCTCAGGACTTGGACCCTGATGCTTACATGTCTTGTATGCTGAATTTGCAGAGTCACAAATTTGGAAAAAGAAATTTTGACTATTTGGTCCTTTGAGGTTCTAGTCATGCCAGAAATACCAAGAGAATGGCTTTTCGCATAATATTTCATCACTTCAACTTTTCTTCCCATTCAGCAGCAGGAAACTCAACAGCATATGGAAATGAAAAACTTATGCTGTCCTTCAGCCCTAATTCATGTCTGTTCCTAATTCCTGTCTTTCTGCGGCTGTGAACCCACAGGCCTTGCTTTCAGGTGTGGACTGTTGCTCCCTGGTTTTTGCTAAACATGTCACCACCATTCACGCAAGAAATTGTATTTATGACAAACTTGTGAGAACTCAAACATACTGCAAAACTGAAAATGTGACCTAGAGATTCTTGAGGTTCAAGGTTTTAGTTCCTGTCTGTATTAGTTCTTCCCCCTGGAAATCCTGGTACTTCATTCTCCTTCCTCTGTCTTTGCCAATCTAGCACAGGGATATTTCTGTTGGTCTAAATAGCACTGGCTACCAAGGAACCTTAATATTTTTATTCTTTGGAAGAACATGGAAAGTCAAAATGGAAGAGGTAGGAGAAGGAAGTATTATTCCTACTTTACTGATGGGAATGAGAGCCCAGAACGTCAATGATTTCTTCAAAGCCACACAAGGAGTTCATAGAACAGTTCCAAGATCCTAAATTAATTCTGTAACCATAGGGCCATTCTTGTCTTGGATGATTGTGTGGGGTCGTACAATGTCTTCAGCATATTTGAAGCACCATTATGCAACCACTTCTCTCTATTTTTCTAATAAAAATCTACATGCACATGCTATTTCAGAACTGCAGAGACGTGACCTGTAAAAATACCCAGTGGCATGCTAATGAACATTGATCCCAGTTATCAAAAATTAAAAGCCTATCTTCCACAGAGAGCTGAAAGTATATAATATAACTTTCATGACATATCTTGTAATGCCAAATTTCTTCAGAGGAGACATGGTTCTAATTTACTCTTGTTTAAAAGCAAACTGTAAGGAAAACCACAAGATTCTATGAACCTCAGTGATGCACCTCAGGGGGCATTTGGCACATTACCACTTGAAAACTCTTTCAATCCCAGCTCCCTGAAACTGCATCAACTCCTGCTCCACTCTGAAATATTAGCATTTTCAGCCTGTGCATCCTGCTGGAGCATTAAGAACCTTATGAATGTGCTGGAAAATCCGTTCCCTTTTCCTGGGACTTATTGGAGTCCTTATTGGAGTTTTTTTTTTTTTTTTGTCTTGGTTTTAGGACAAAAGCCTTAGTAAACAATGTGGTTAGTATCTTTCTAGTGTTAAATCCTATTCTGGATAGAAATTAAATGAGAAGTCAACCTGGTTTTGATTAGGTTTTCTTTTTAGGAAAACCTTTTTCAGTTTTTTTTTTTTCTTTTTTAGTAATGAACTTAGCTAAGCGTAATAATTATTTTGTTTAAATGGTGATGTACTGGGTACCCAATAAGCTTTAAAGGAAAATATTCCATAGAGCAAACTACTGACTGTGTAGTAGTTTCAGTGGCATTTGCAACAAAAGATGGTAAATCAAAATTTTTGAACCAAGCTTTCAAACTTAGAAACTGGACATGTAACAATTTACAATCTTCAGGTTTTTAGATATTAGATATTCTTTAGTGTTACACTAATGTTGAACTCCAGTGAAGATTTTTGGCACAGATATAACAGAGCTGCTAAAATATATAGGGAAAGGTGGTTAGGGTGGTGCAAAATTTATATATGTAGCTTCAAGAAGGCAACAGAGGCATGAAAGCTATTGTAGGTTTTAGGTAAGAATAAACTGAAATATATTATAGAGACAAAGATTTATTTTCATCATAAATGAGATAGCATTTGGAGGAAAGTACTACAGGGGAGAGACAAGTTTCCAGGTTGCTTTCTCACTTCAAGGTAACTTTCAACTGAGGTGCAAAATAAGAGATGAAGTGAATGAATGAATTCTTGGCCTTCGGCTTTTATAGGAAAAATTAGAGTATTCTGGAGCAGCTGGACACTTTTGGATTGCAGGTTTGGTGTGTTGTTTTTGTTTTTGTTATTTTTTACATTTTTTCCAATCACATAATTTAAAGCCTAATATGAAAGGGCTTTATTTTAGTATTTGGAGGGTATTTTTAACCTAAATCATTGTTAATCTGCCTTTCAGAAATTTAGAAATGGCATAGCATGAACCTTTTAGATCTGCTTTGGGATTTTTTCTGCTTGTTCTATTTTAAGTTTAGAACACAGCTAATTCTGTTCAGTGATTTTAGTTTTCAGTTAAGTCTCTTCTAACTATCCACACTCTCTGAAGTTAACAGCGTATTTTCACAGATGGTGTCTGCTTCTAGAAGTGTTCAATGTTTATAGTTACTGTCAAGGATTGGTATGCAGAAATGCTCTCTCTTACACTTGCTCCTGTGAACACTAGCATCACTGTTAAATCTTGTGTACCATGTTGGGGGGTGCAGAAAGCAAAAGGCTGCAACTATAGGGTGCAGTGGACAGGACAGGTGATCCTAAATGGACCAATAAGATATTCCATCCCACATACGTCATATTCAGTATAAAGCTGAGGGATCAAAAAGGTCAAGCTCTCTTCTTCAATGGCCAGCATCTGAGTAGGACTCTGTCCATTTTATCTTTGATCTTGATCTGTGTCTTCCTGAACTGAGTCCCAGGATCCAGCTCCTGAGTCTAGTTCCCATCTGTTTCTGAGTCCAGTCTCGGACTTTGCCAGTGCCTGCCTACATCATCAGTGGTGACATTGATACGCTTGGCATCAAGGGGGTTGGGTTTAATATTGAGCTTGGATATATTGTATATGTTTCATTTTATTGTTGTTTTGTCATTAACTCTTTTTTTTTTTTTTTTTTTCAAAACCATAAGTCTCTCTCCCTTATTCCCTTTTTCTTCCCTTTGGGAAGGCAGAGGGGATAATAGAGAGTGGCCATCATACATCTGGAGGCTGACCCAGCCCTAACCCTTGATGCTGATAAAAGTCGGGTTTCAGTGTGAATCTTATTGAAAAGCATGTAATATCAAAGAGGTAGCTACTCAAACTAAAGTTTCTCAAAGGGTTCTTAATTTCACATCCTTATTCTACAAATAAATTTCTCTGTCATACAACTTTTAGATTCTTCTACTTCTTGGCCTTTCACTGAAACAAAATGAAAGGAAGATTTATTTAGCTCAGGTCATGTCGAATAACAATTTTATGTTGGACATTATTTTGAAGCATAGGTTTGGTTTTTTCATCTTCCAGTCTAAGTAGTATATTTTCCAGAGCATTGATTACATTACAGTGATAGAGACATACTTTCTGAAAACCATATAATTACTCAGTAAAGATGTTTATGTATGTTTCTGACAGAAGAAAAAATCAAGAATGTGGGAAAGGAAATTCTTATCAATATAGCAGCTCTTGATTTTGCTAAACTCTTCTCCCCCATTCAATCACTTCATATATCAAAGGTAACTTTGAGAAGGGGAGGATTGTGTTTATTTCTGGCCTTTAATTGCAGATCCCTAAAATTTGTTTACTCAAATTGCATTGCAGGATATATGGCATTTTATCTCCAATGTTACAAATATCTTTATTTCTGTTCTTAGAATGCCTGTTGTTCCTCTTCAGTGCTCAGTAAACAAAATGAAACTACATAGTACCTTCCATGCACTGACTTTCTGAAAGTCAGTCCTCTCTTTTCTGTTGGGTAAGGCCCTTCTCCAGGTTCCACAGGTACAGGGAAGTACAGGGAAGTCTTTCTGCTCATAGCAATGGACTTTGACACAGGCCATAGGCTAAAATATATTCATAGCAGGCGGCTACCAAATTAAAAAAAAATAAAGCTCTTGTAGATGATATGTGATCTAAAAGTCAGTAAGAAAAGTATGGGCTTTGTTATTAATGTTTGCTATGAATATTGATGCAGCTCTTCTTTGTATCTAACTCATCCAGCAGTATTCAGCTCTGCATGGACTAGTAGCATTATGTAGGAAGGGTGCTTTTATTCCTTTTAATAATCTCAACATTCATCTAAAGAGGCTTTAAAGGTGAAGGAAGTCTTTATTTTCTCCTACAAAGTCTTTCTTCAAAGAGAGAGGTCATCTCCCTCCACCTGGTGCAAGTTGGCTCATATTCTAGAACATGTGGATGTTATGGTTTACATAATCCACCCATGTCTTCCTGTGAGCACAGAGTAGAATGATATCTTTAATTTGTTTGTCTGAAAATCAACTAATACTGAAACAGAGTAGAGTCCTCAGCTTTGTTTCTTATGTGATCACTCCTTTATTAACTTTAGTGAGCAGTACTTACTGGCTTTATGCCAGGGGATTTTTTTTCAGGTCATCCCAACCAGGAGAAATACTTTTTTTTTTTTTTTTTTTAACCAAAAGAAAATAACTGTATCCCAGGATGCATCAAGAGGAGCGTGTGGCCAGCAGATCAAGGGAGCTGATTCTCTCCCTTTAGTCTGCTCTTGTGAGACCTTATCTCAAATACTACATCCAGGTCCCCGTCATAAAAGTGACATAGATCTGTTGGAATGAGTCCAGAGGAGGGAAAAAAAAAAAAAATTAGGTGCTGGAGCACCTCTGCTATGGGCATAGTCTGAGGGCACTGGGATTGTTCAGCCTGGAGAAGAGAAGACTCTGGGGGGACCTTATAACTGCCCTCAAATACCTGAAGGGAACCTACAGGAAGGCTGGAGAAGGACTTTTCATGAGAGTGTGCAGTGACAGGACAAGGGGAAATGGTTTTAAACTGAAGGAGAGTAGGTTTAGACTAGATTTTAGGAAGAAATTCTTCAGAATGAGGTGGTGAGACTCAAATAGATTTCACAGAGAGATTGTGGGTACACCTGCCCTGGAGGTGTTCAAGGCCAGGTTGGATGAGGCCTTGAACAGCCTAGTCTGGTTGAGAGGCATATGGCAGGGAGTTTGAATTAGATGATCTCTAGGGTCCCTTCCAACCTAAGCTATTCTATGGTTGGATGAAAGAGAGAAGCCAAAACTAAACATGCTTTAGGAGTAGTGTTTTAATGCCAATTGTATAGACCAAAACACCCCAGGTATATTCGTAGCTGATTAACAATTTGAAGTTGGGTAATTTGAAATGCTTGTTCTAGGTTATCTTCTATAAATGCAAGTCTCCTAATTTCTGTCTTGTAAATGTATATTTTAGCCTGTCTGGGACACAAGTTGCCTTTTCCTATGTCTGAATACAATGGTTCTTTCCATAAGTTTGTGGGCGCAGCCTCTTAATATTAGTGGAGATTAGCACATAAACTCATTAGTTTATATTACAAAACAATTATATTGTTACAACACTCTCATAGCATTGAAAGCAATTTGAAGCAACACTTTCTACAGCATTTAGCAGTAGAAAAGGCCTTTCTGTCTTTTCATCTGAGATCCATAAACTCAGTTAGTTCGTGCTTTCTGCCAATTGACATTGGTTAGGAAAGACCCGAAACAAATTCTATTATGAATGGCCTTATCTGCTTTTCTCTGATTGGTCTTTCGTTACCAAATCTCAAAACACACATTAGAGGCAGTAGGACTCTGAATGTGAGTATGTTGACTCCCAGGACAAAAATAAGAGGAGGAAAAACACATGAATAGATGTAGCAGCTGGGGCTATGATCTAGTGGTTAGGGAAACATTGTGAGAAAGATCGGATAATCTTGATAATCTTAGAGGTCCTTTCCAACCATAGTTATTCTATGATTCTATGAAACCACTTGTTTGCATCACTTTTGTTAATGTATCTCCTTGGCAAGTAAAATACTGGCAAAGTTTAAGGGCAAAACAAGAGAAAAGACGTCTGTGCTGATGAGACAGTGCATGGAAAATTTACGTTTATCAGACAACCTTTCAGTAAGATTTCTAAGCATTGAAGAGCATGTCATGGTGAAGCATTTCTGAAGAAGACTGGAGATAAAAAAACAGATTATTTTAATGTATTTTTTTATGATTTAGATAATATGGCTGCTGACTTCAATGGCTGCGAGTACCCACTAGAGTAGCCCTTAGGTGAATTAGAGCTTACAGTCTTATATACTGGCACCTTTTTGTCAACCAGTTCTTGTCTAAGCTTCTCAGCGCAGATAGGTGTAGTAGTTTTCAGGAGTGGGATGGCCTTGCACTCTTGTGATCTTTGCTTGGTTCAACTAAATCTCTAACCTGGTTGATAGATATTGGTAGTCTGTTAAATTTCTAGCTTATATTTAGCTGTGTTTCCATGGAAATATGCATATCCCTAGCATCTGGGTTCCAAATCTAGTGATGTAAGGGTAGTTATAATTCCTAACACTGAATTGCCCACCCTTGGAGACAACATTATTCCTGGAGTGACACACAGTAGATTATCATCTCGTGATATGTTTTGAAATCTCTAATTTTTCATGTAAACAGCAATAACGTACTTTTCATGAAAGATATACCAGACTTTTCAGCTACAGCTTTTAGAAGTGTAAAAATATATTTTTTTAAATGAATATCTGAATTTTGTTAAATTGTGACAGTTAAAATGATATCACTGTAGTAGACACCTTTGTTGCTTTTTATTTTTGTTTATTATTTTTGTATTATAATAAGATGTCCTCCAATCAATTTATTGGCATTAAATTCTATTAATAATAAGTTGTTAGTTGAGGTACCTCAGTGCCTTTTCTTAAAATGTTATAGAAGTGCCAGGGTCTCTTTTGCTTGGATACTGCAACACAGCACATGAGAAAAATGTTTTTGTAGTCACATTAAAAGTCTAAACTGGTTGTCCCAGCATTTATAAGTGTTAAAGAAGTAAAGGCATATGTATACTTCTGAAGAAATTAAATAGTTGTGTAAACTACTGATCACTTCTTAAATCCTCATTATGTTGCAGAAGTAGCATATTCAAAAAGGCTTAATCTTAACATCCCTTTATTATGACGTTGCCAGCTCCAACCGCTGTGGCTGGAAAGGAGTGAATTACCTTGGATTTTTCTTTTCATGTACAATTTGCATATCATAACTAAACATAGAAAGGGAGAGCGAGAAGAGCAACAAAGAGAACAATAAAGATTTTGTCTGAGGCCAAATCAACACTTGCCCTAGATAATGGTTGATGACTGAATTGCTTATAATGGGCTACCTACCAGCACCGGCTGGTTTTCGTCATGACAGTGAAGGAAAACTTTTCACACAATAAGCATTGATTCCCTTGTTATGACTTGAAAGCTGCACAGCTGCTTTTTATTCCAGGAGAGTATAAGTGAAAAATCATCTTAAGAATATGGCAACCCTTTGGTATTGTATACATTACTTTCAGTAAGATATATAATAGTCAGGACAGGAAGACATTTTGTACCCCTTTTAATAGGAAACCTAAACCTGTGAATAAAACTTGTCTAGTGTAACTACATAGAATTTCCTTGACTGCATTTATTTTGGCTTCTCTACTGTCACAGATGTTCATTATTACTGAAAGAAAACACTGTAAACTCAGCAGAGAGTTTAAATGAGGAAAGGGAGAAATTGGAATAAAATTAGAAAGTTTTTTTTTTTGTTGTATGTGACCTGATCATCAGCTCTAGAAAGCATGTTAGCAACCTGGTGTGATCTGGTTTCCTCTGGGGAAAGCAGTGACGTAAATCCACTTTCCCCTAATAGGAGCTGTTGAGATTGTAGAGTGATTTGCTCGATGGTCAAATGAAAGGGAACACAACAAGGTGAAAAAAAAAATTAAAAGGGTGTTTTCAGGTTTGAAGGAGATAAGATGGGTTTTGTAGCTCTTTTATCACTTTCTCATGCCAGTGTACCTTAGATCTGTTCAGAAGAATTTGGCCCTTGCAATTGCAGTCACTGAATTCACACGGGAATTTTAGCTGACCTTGTCAACTCTGAGAGCAGTGCCTTAGACAGTACAGAGACACTCCCAAGGTTTTCAGAGCTCTATTAATAGATCTGTGGCATCTAGCCGAACTTTAGTACTGGAGGTGTGAGCTTTTTCACTATTCTAAGCTTTTGCTTGCCTATGTGAGGGCTGTACAATGAAGGATTGAATGTCACAAGATAACAGAGGTGTAATCCACAGTGCTCTAGCAGCACTTGGCTTTGCTTCTACTTCAGCAAGTTTTTCATGTATTCCATAGCACTATCATCATCAGAGCTTTTTTTTCCAAGCTGTTCTAATGATGTTGGAATTTAAAAATAAAATTATAAATCAGCTGTATATATTCCTGAAGCTTTGCGTACATGTGCTTACAAATGTATATCTTGCTAAAAGTGATCTGCTTTCAATCTCTCATAGATCATCAGGAAATTTTCTTGCTAATTGGCAGTGATCTTAACATACCTCATACTCTTCAGAAACAACAGGGACTGGATTTTTCATTCAATCCAGTAGTTGCATTGCTTCATGGTGTGTCTCTAATATAGCTATTAATTTAGAGGTCCAGAGAAGAAAAACCCTGTCCCAGATCAGTATAAAAGCATGTGACAGACAGAGGAGCCCACTCCACTTCAGTTCTCATCTAATTTATCTATAGCTCATGACCTAATGTCATCTTAGCTTACTAACAAAGCAGAGGAAAAATGCTTTAGATGTAAAATGCATCATAAGGATTTGATGTCTTCAAAGGTTTTGAGAAAAGGAAAGAAAAATAAAATCATGATGGGAAGGGAAGACAACTATTTCACAGAAAAACATGGAAACGTATTTCTATTAGTAATTATTTTTCTTTTGAAAATATGCTTTCTTTTTATTGAAAGGACAGCAGAATGAAGTCTGCAATCATATCAAAGATTATAAAAAAAGATTCAGCCCTAAAATAACGCATATGTAATACTAAATGATTTCTAGAAAAAAAATGAGACATTTGAAATAGTGGCTAGGTAGAATTTCATGGCATTAAGAAAAATTATTCTATAACATTTGTTCCTTTCGTTCTTTTGGCATAACATTAAGCTTTGTCTATTCATTGTTATGCTCCACAAATCTCTTTGTTAAGATTTAATTTTTTTTTTATCATGTTTTAATCAGATAATAGTTATGAAGATTTTTGTTGTGGTATGGTGTAGAAATAAAACATTCTTTGAACTTGCAAAGTTCCTGTCCAGTAAACCTCAGAAATTCATTTGACATGTCAGTGAAGAGAAAGATGAGCAAAAATATGTGAGGGCAGAGGTTATACAGCAACTAGCAGGAGAAAGGAAGGAATAGAATTACTCTGTTTCTTGAGAGAAGAGGCTTGGCAGAACCACATCATGAAATCAAGAACATATAGCTTTAAGAGGAGTTCTAAAAGCATGAACTCACACTATGCTGACATTTCTATTCTGATACATAGCTGAAAACTTAAGGTTGTGGTCTTAATTTAGCCATCTGAGGACATCTGTCTTCTTTCATACCCCTTAAGGCCTCTTTCTTACACGGCTATTTATCAGGCAACACTCCAGCAAAATGAAAGTGTACTTTGCCCTAGACAAAATCTACCCTAGTGCTCAGGAAAATGTTATTTTGTTAGCATGTGGAGATGGAAAAACATGGATAGAACTTAAGTTGCTCTTTGGGTTAGTGTTATCACAATATTTTGGAAAATAGTAATATTTGCATTTATATATGCAGTGACATTCATGTTTGTTTTTGGTTTTTTTAAAATTTTTTTGTGTCTTTCATATCACAGAATTTTGTTGCTTCTGATGACTATGGTGGTTTCACCACAATGTTTCTAATGTTAATAATAATAATATAATTTCTTTATGTGAACCAAGGAAAATGTGAGAGGATTTTTAGGCTTTATTGCTTTGTAAAAAAAAAAAAAAGAAAGAAAAAAAAAGATAAGCAGGTGGAGTACATTTAAGCCTCTAAATCAAAGCAAATGTACTAGCAGGTGGTTGACTTCTGAAAGTATGAGAGCTGGAAGAAGAACAAAAGCTTCCATTTGCTTTTAAAAACGTTACCTTGGATTAGATCTCTAGAAGAGAAATGTGGAAAGCCAAAGCAGTTTTCTTTAATGAAATTAGGAACTCATGTGTTAATGTCACATCTGAAGTGTGTCTTACTCATGGAGTTAATCGGTAGGTAACCTTTTCCAGCAGTCATGGTTGCACTAGTCAGTTGTTTTGTAAAGGTGAAAAAGAATCCCGCAAACTGATTTTTTAAAATATTATATATCAGTATTGCATATTGACATAATGAAGACAACGAAATTCATTAGTATAGACATTGCATACATAAATAATTATAAGGTGTTTAGTCAAACCATGTGCTCTCATCACTCAGGTACATTCATGGTCTTCATCTTTAACCACTCACAAAGTACTGGGGTCTGTTGTGACACTATCAAATGAACTATTGCTTTCATTTTTTATTTATTTTTTTTCACAAGTAAAAGACCATATAAATAAAAGCCCCACCTTTTATCTTTTTTAATTTTTATTTTTAAGTAAACAAAAATTTGTGAAACTGGTAAGTGCTGCAGATGTTTTGCCCTGTAGAATCAATTGACACATTTTGACAAATGGCCCTTTCCACTGGCAGCCTTCATACAGACAAACAAACTGAGAGCAAGGCCACTCCAGACTTCTCAAACGTCAGATAAACCAACAGAGAATATTCTGGAAACATTTAATGAAAACTATGTGCTTTTTCGACTAAACGAGAATGTAGTGAAACAATATTTGCTTTCTTCAGCTTTTCTTCCATGTGCTCCTCCCTGTCCCACACTGGAACTCTGAAACAGATTCACACTCAGTAAACTTACTGATAATGTTTATCCGCAAGAAAATTGTCTAGCAAATTTAAAATTTGCATGTAATTTTTATGTCAAGATTGTAAAATATTTTTTCCTGAGTGGTGTAGGAAAATTCAGGATATAGAGAATGGTTTTCATCATTGTTGTATACTAGTCTACTGTTTTTGCAATGTTTTGAAAATACTCTTTCATGATTGAATAATTTTTATGAGGAGATTGTTAGATGTTTAAGTGTGCAAGTCACTGATTCTGAGCAGTGAGTGTTTCCCTACTTTTAAGATGCGGTTTTTCTAACTCTTAAATCAGGCAGTAGTTTAGCTGCACTCTTGGATTCTTAAGCAAGCAAGCTTACATTGTTGTCCATGCAAATGGTGTTACAATCTTTTCTGCTAGAAGGCTTTCTAAACAGGAAGGACAATGACCCAACACTGTACTCTAGCAGTGTTTTGCCATGTGCACATACAGTGCTGTCCCTGGGGAGAGAATGGGGCAATAAATTATAGAAGATTAATAAAGTTAGAAGGTTAATAAAGTCATACAGAGCCATACAGAGTCACCATCTCGCTGAATTTCCACAAGTATTGGTAAAATTTGGGTAAATTACAGACAAATGTAAAGATTCCAGGCACCATCCGAGATGTAATTGATATATAAAATCTGCAAAGATGATAGAAAATCTGTAAATCCTGACATCCAAATACAGTCCTACTGAGAGTAAGAATGCTACATAGTTGTATGCTGTGAAACGGATGTGTATTTATCTATGTGTGTGATTTATAACACCTGTTAAGTTGATGTGGTTCCTTCTCTTTTGCTGACAGGCTCATTTGAGGAGATTCATCTCACCTCGCTTTATGATCAGACAGAGCGGTCTGGTAAAAGGTATTACCTCTAATGACAAGCTTTGCTATGTCTAACTCCTGAGGTCTGCACAGCCACAGCTACTCTGCTGCTCTGAGGCCTCCACTGTAGTGAAGGACCAGACTGAGAGAGAAATATGTACAAATAACAGTTCATCCCATCAGAAGATAAATGTGTGCTGTGGGAGATGAGTCACCCTCTGGAGGTGCTGCTCCCTTTCTCCTGCTGTAAAGGAGTCTGGATGACTGCCTAACATCTGGAGTGTTCGCACGAGGTGTGGTGGACCCCTCCTGAGGGACACCCACAGAGAGGGCCAAGCAAGAGTCAGTTCAAATGAAGGGGACAACCAAGCATCCAGAACAAGCAGCAAATTCCAGCAAGTGGGGATTTCACGTTGTGTGCTACAGCTCTCTGAGCAATCTCCGAAACAATAGTCACTGACCTGCAACACATACAAGACCTACTAGGTTTCTCTGGCTTTTCTTACCAGCTAACGTACAAAATATTTTGCTCACAAAGAGCCTTGAGATTATCAAACTCTCTTACGACATGTCTTTCCTTTCTCTTCACTGAGGTATATTAATTATAAATATTTGTTAAAATCTTCAGACATTTTGAGAGATGCTTTGCCAGTTAACTTCTCTTACAAATCAAAAAGATTGTAAAAGCTGCAACAAGGGATTGTGTGACTTGTGGCCACAATTACATGGATAAGGTTCAATGAAGTTAGGGAAAAGCTATAACCAGTTATGAACTCTCCTGTTCCAGGTTGTCTCTGCATCTGCATGTGCATGGTTTGTTTGTTTCTTTGTTTGTTTTCTAATGTAGGTATTTATTTATCTCACTCAAAAATCCTGTAATGCTAAAAACAAGCACTTTCACTTTAAATGTCTATGTTTCTTTACTGAATGCTGCATTTATTGCTAGTGATGTAGTTTTGGTGTATGAAACAGTTGTGCAATAGCACATATTTCTTCTTGCTTTGTCTATTAATCCAGGAAAGCTACATATGCTGAAAAACATACAGAGAATCAAATATATTACTTTCATAACTAAGTTTAAATCCTAGAGGTGAAAAGATTCATTTTTCCATATGTCAAACTATGATCGCTCACAGTAATTGATTTATTCCTTTGCAGAAAGCAATCAGTTAGGACTGGAAAAAAATCAGTAGGACACAAAAGCATACAGAAGGCAAAACTGCAAAGCAAGATGTCATAATGTGTGCTCATTTTCCTGACAGTTTAAATATATTTGAGATTATACATAATTGGAGTGCCCTCCTGCCTTTTTTTTTTTTTTTCTATTTTTTAAAATCCATTTATAAAGGAGAATGTATTTTTATGGCAGTGGTAGAGATTAAATCTTCAATAGACTTCTGGGTTTCTAAAATTCTACAGCCATATTCTGGAAATTTGACCTATCTTTGTACTTGTTGCTGAAAAAGATTTGGCAGCTTAAGGAAGTATAAAATATAGTTTAAAATTCTGGGTGACTGGAACAGGCTGAAGCAGTTGATACTGTATTACACATCATTCTATCCCTGTTCATTCATGTTTAGCTTTCTTCAGCTGTTAACAGTTCAGAGAAGCACAGTAAGTAACCTATTGATTAGAATGAGTTGTCGTTCTTTGCTATTTGTTCAGTTCTTATTTGAAGTTAGTGTTATCTAATTTATTACAGGCTTTTTAATGTTATTTGCACTGAAATTGCATCAAATGATGTCTCTACACCTCTGGTAAGAAAAAAACACTTACCGTAGATGGCTGTAAGGTCATTTATTAATTGTTTACATAGGATATAGAAATTAATATTCAACAGAAAAAATATTTAAGGATGGCAGTGGAACAGGCTGGTTCTTGCTGCTGCTGGTGGTGAAGCAGATGGGCTAAAGCGATTGACAGCTCTTCAGGCAGGCTTCTTGTAATTGTGTGCCTCTTCACAATCTGCACTAGTATCATCTGCAGCTTGCAGCCACGTGCCAGAGGCTCCTAACAAAGCATATTCAAAGTTATAAAAATATTCATTTTTTTCCTCAATTTTCATGGTCTCCTTTGAAGTATTTGAGTGTTCCTCTTTCCCCTTTTTCTCTTCCATCCTACCTCTTTCTGCCCTTTATATCTTCTGCCTTAGGATTTCTCCTTCCTTTGTACCAGACCCCATTATCTCTCCTTGTCAGTTGTTCTCCGTGCCATATATGTCACACATTCATTATGTTTGTTCCCTTTTTCCTTGCTGCCATTGCCACCTCCCAGACAACCACTACTCTCACTGCTAGGGAGGACAAATCTGTTCTACTACTGTTTGTCCAGGCAGGATGTCATTCATCTCACTTGTGTTTCTTCAGCAACAGGCATGAATGATGAACTGAATGTGGATGTTGGGATGAACTCTCAGTTAGGAATGTGTGTGGAAGACACTGAAAATCTTAGGTAGCCTTTAGGAATGAAGGGGTTGCTCTTGTTAGTATGCTGATAGCATGGCAAAGTATAATTCTCCAGAATCCTATCTTCACAGCGATCATCAATGCCACCCATCACAGAGGAACACAGAATAAATATCACACCAATGTTGAATTGCAGTCTTTTTTTTGTCCATTTGCGGTCTTTCTGCCGTGGGAACTTGAGCTGGAGCCAGGAGTTTGGCTTTTGGGAGGCCCTTTTAGTAAACCTGTGTATCCCACCCTCTTCAGCAGTTGCAGCAGTGACAGGAACCACTTGTAAAGCAGTCTTAAAACCTCCTGTTTTGCTCAGCTTAATAACAGCATGTTGAATACATATTTTATGTCCTATCATGAGGTAGAGAGTGATTTGTGTTCTGTAATACAATAATTTAATATTATATCTATTGCGATATTTAGTACTTTATCAGTCATTTTTTGCATCAAATAACTTCATTTTTATATTATCCTATTGCACTTAGTTTCACAGATTGTCTATAGAAAAGCAATCTTCTTTTTAGCAGCTCTTAATTTGTCACTTTTTTGTATTTCTAAATATTCTTTCTACTGTTGTACTCTGTAGAGTACATGAGCAAGAGACTATACTAGGAAGTAGGAAGAAGCTTTATAGTAGAGAATTATGACAGAAGGTCCACAATGTATTATTTTTTTCTCTCATTTATTAAATACTACTCTGGCCAGACCATATATGAAACATACTACATGAAAGCAGTCAGAAAAAAAATTGTAAGTTATAAAAATATGCACTGTCTTGTATTATGTACACTTTTTTTGGTACTGTTTTAACAGGCTTAAGCTGTATGCCCAGACATCTTCCACATCTAGGTAGGTAGGTAGCATATAACACAATATATATCTGATATGTTGTTCTTATTGTGCTCTCTGCCCATTACCCACTGGCATTTAAAAAAATAATTTCCTGAAGGAATTGTATTCCATACAGTGTTTAATTGTTGTTTGCATTTTTACAGGTATAATTTTTTAAACCTGCAGCCACCTGTGACTTCTGTGTGGCTTGTGAGCAGTTGTAGTGTGGATCTCATGTTAGATCTAGTGCACCCGTGCAAAGCTGTACTGGTGTACAAGGCACCAGTGTTAAGCACTCTGGACTCCTGGCTGTGGAAGACAATCAGCAAGCACGGATGAAGATGACAGGGACAAACGGCCCCAGCTCTTCTCTTCGTAGCCAGCGTAGCTAAGTCTCTTTGCTCAGTCCAGTGATGAAACTAGTAGTGTTTCTTCCAGAGGACCACATTCTCAGCAATTTATCCTCGATTCTTTTAAGCCTATGTAGCAAGTCTTCCGGCTCACAGACACACACAGATAAAAGCCTTTGGCCCAATGGGGAGAAAGTTAATTGCTGTTGCTTAAAGAATATCCATTTATTGTACATCCACCCTCCACTTGGAGTATCCTTCTGGGTTTGTAGGTGTTTCATTCTTCAAATCTTGCGTTATGATAAAACTCAGAATTATCTGAGTCAGTAAATGCTTCACCAGTAATTCTGAGAAGTAGGAGTTACTGAAAATTGTGTGATGAGGAACAGTTCAGTGCCTTAAGGTCAGTGCTCAGTAATGTTAGGCAACACAGAACTTGCTAGTCCAAGGAGGTAGTTTTCAAAGCATTGTTTAGGATATAATTTTCTATACCAAAAGTTGTTTTGCAGTGAATTATAACAGAATATTAGAGAGTGGGAACTGTTGTTAACATTACATTTGCCTCTACTATAATTTGAATTAATAGCATTGGCTTCTCTGCCTTTTTGGAAGCAGTTCCTGTTTGAAATAAATCTCTTTGTCATGCCAGAAAAAAATATCTGAGAAAATATTGTGATAACTGGAAATATGATTGCTTTAATTTTGTACCTTTCTAGAGATTTTTTTCCAGTACTGGATATACTTGGCTGTGATAGGGACTATAGAATGCATGACAGCTTTGTTTCCATAATGCTGGAAGGGGTCAGATGTTCAAAGTTCATTCAAATCTCTTCCTATCTTAGGAGTTCCACTAATATGCAATATGTAAGTAGGATTCTCTTCTTAGGCTCTTGAGAACTATTTTTCTTCCTCTTTTGTCATCCTTGTATTGCTGAGTATGTCTTGTTATATTGCTACGAGGTGTCTTTGGGGTGAAAACTCTCGTGTCAGAATGTTCTGGATCAGGCTGTGAAGGATAAATTTTAAGCAGTTGCCTGGGAAGACTTGTTCTTGTTCCTGCCTGGCTGGCTCAGCTGCAGAGAAGTCACACTGGCTTTTTGCTGCTGTTGCAAAGACTCCTTATTTTCTACTGTTTTGCATTTAGATGAACTGCCAAAGCTTAGACAGCAGCAATTATCATCGAGATGGGGGATCGCCCAGTCATCTTGAGGACTTTGAATGTCTGAATCTGTGTTTCTGATGTCTCACTCCCCCTGAATCCGCGGTGGTGACTGAAAACTTGGATCCTGCAGTGCCAGTGGAGTCTGCTGTCTCTTGGACAGGCAGAATCCCTATGCTTTCCACAAGGATTTCAAGCATGGACACTGCATCACAGCTGCCCATGATTTCCTCAGCATGTTAGTTCACACCAAAGCTTACTGAAGAGAGGAAGATAAGGCATAAAAAAAGGTGGCTAATTTTTGGCTGAGGGAAGTTAAGTTCACAACTGGCAGTTGCTATCATATCTCATTGTTAAAACGAGTTACCAGAAATGGGCAATCTCTGTCCTGGCTTTTGAGTGTCTCCTTGCAGACGTGCTGTTCCTGCAAGGAACAGGGGAACAGGCGCGGGAGGGAGAGTGCAGCTCCCACGTCTTTATGAACTGAAGAAAGCAGTGCTACTCCTGGCAGCCAAAGGGCAGGCAGAGATTTGGAAATGGAGCTGTGGTAGTTTGTTCCGCTCATTATGCCCAGTTCTTTCCAGTCAGTTGGTTATCCATTAGCTTAGGATGTAGAAAAATCACCTGGAGGCATCCCAGCTTTTGTAGTGCACATTTAGAAGATGCATCTCCCTGTTGCTCTTGTGACTGTCTTTCCTTCCATTTCTCATCTTTCTCATTAGAGAAGAGATTATTTGCTAGCCATTTTGCCAACTCCAGGATTTATAACAGCTGAAGAGGGTGTTAGGGAGTAGTAACTGCCCCAAACACAAACTCCCAGAACTCTCCAAGAGGTAAATGTATTAAAGGTAATGATGCGTCAATGCAATAAACTGTAGATGCAATAAAAATGTTGTCCAGATGTTATTGCATAGAAGCAAAATGTGTAACATAAAAATGAAAAAACCCTAAATAGCTACTGGAATTTCACAGCTCTTAAATATGCTGCTGCAGACACCTGTATGGTCCAGTGGCACCTCATACATCACATTAACTGCTTTGCTTGCCAGATAAACCAAACCTTTCAGAGGGCTTTTGTCACATTCGTGAGACTTTTAACTCCAGACTTCAAAACTGGGGAATAGGAGGATAGGCGAGAAGGGAAGCTGAAGCCACTCTGAATTAGTTTGTTTGATTTATAGCAGCTTGAATTGTTTTTTTTCTCATTATTTCTTTAACTTTAATGGAAGAAAAAAACTCTAGTTCTCTGAGGTTGGAGTCCATGACCTTTACTTCAGAAAGCACCTATGTATGTTCCCAAGTCTTTCATTTTTTAATAGATAAGTCTTAAGCAGATGCTTAAGCAGATTTTTGTGTGCATATGTATATACATATATATGTATAGTGATGGGGTTGGGAACTAATAGTCAGTATTACGGGCTCATATTAAGGATGTGCTGAAGGGCCCTTGTGGTCTGAGGCCCAGCAAGTGGAAGATCTCTCTGTCGAGGAAGGGTGAGTGTGTGGGGAGTGACTGGTACTTTAAGACAGCCATACCTTTCACTGTTTTGTGTTACAATGCAGAGATGTCATAAATTATCTGTGCTGTCTTGTTTTATTAAACATGGAGAATCTGTGATCCCCTTTGTTCAGTTCTCTGTGCTGTGTATTGCTAACCCTTTAGTCATCCTTCCTTATATTTTGAGAATAAAAATCCCTGCAGCTGGAACATGTAGCATTGGCCACGTTTTTTGTCCAACAAAGGCTGGAGGAACACAGAGTTCAAACGAATACATAACGTTTTGTTAAACTTCTGGCAACTTTACATGGACAGAGTTGAACAAATGACAAATTGTGCTTGTCAGCATAACAAACTGTGTTTCTTATAATGTACAGTACTTCTGAAACAACATACCCACAGAATGTGTGTGTAACGTTCCTGGGGAAACTGGGTTAAAAAAATAGTAAAGTGAAGGGAGATACAGACAGCTGTTAAAGTTTCCCCTGTATCTGCTAGTGTCCAAAACGAAACTTCCCAACCTATAGCTAATTGTGGCTAGGCAGAGAAGGAAGCATGACCACGCAGAGATTAGCCTAGTAGGGTGGTGGTGCAAGGCAGGTGGGCACAGACTGGTGCTGCTCCATCTCTCTCTGGTGCCTGCAGCCAGTGGCATGGCTCTGCCTCTGCAGCCAATATCCATGAGCGTGGAGGTGCCATGGCACAGAGCTTCAGAATGCTGTCAGGGAAGAAAATCCAGAAGTCTGTAAGAGGTGTCACCTGTTGTCAAGGAGCATGCTTGACAGTGTCCTGTCCTCCAGAGGACAAGTTGCTTTAATTGTTTATATGTACCTAAATGTACCAATACATTTAACAGGAAGATTTCAAATACTTTTAATGCAACTTTGCAAGACTTATTTTTCAGTTTTCTCAAGTCTCCTTTTTATGAGTGTTAGAGAAAAAAAAGGCTGGTTTGCTGCTTGGTTTGTTGTTTGTGGTTTGTTTTTGCTTGTTTGTGGTTTGTTTTTTTGCTTTGTTTGGTTTGGTTTGGTTTTTCTTTCTTGGCTGGTATTCTGCTTTCTCTGATGTTTGCTTTACTTAACAGCAAAGGCACTAGTATTCCAGTTTAGGAATACAATTTTTCAGTGAAATGATGATAACTATGGAAATGCAGTCAAAATCTTATAAACAAGCTTTTCTTGATAATATTTTTTTTTCTAATTTCCCAGTGACAAAACTGGGGGTTAAACAAAGTGTTAAAAGGGGTACATGTGATTCTCATACAGTAAAAACCTAATCAGTGATCCTAAACCCTTTAATTTAAAATATTATAATGATCTGATTATTTCTTGTAACACTCAACAGTTAAATTTTATACTTAAACACCATATCTTCTTTCACTAGCACATAATCTACCAGTCATATGTTTTATGATGATGTGAGCATGTATCCTACCAGCAAATGTTCTGGCCAACAATAGCATCATTTTTTCATAAGTAGGAGGAAAAATATTTTAAAAATAGCTTAGATAAACCCAACCAGCAGTAAAAGCTTGATTGTTAATGCAGAAGAAATATACAATACAGAAAAATGGTTTTTCTAAGTATGTCCTTTGTGAATATCATGCCATAAACTGCTACTAATTTTTCTACGGTATTGAATGATGATTTTAAAATTAAACAGGAAAAAAAAAGGATTATAGACCCACATTATTTAATTTTGTAAGGCAAGACTGATGTTTTTGAATTTATGTGAGGAGAAAAGAAAGCTATGTTAGTGTGTTACATGCTGCTTATACTAAGAGACTTGAACTAAGTCAAAATTTTAGTATATTGTCCCACTGTTGGAACAGTGTGATACAGCCTTCTTTCACAATTTTTTATTAAGATTAACCTAAAGTGATTGATTTTTAGGTCTTTCAGGTCTGTATTTAACCATGAAAAATACGCAGTGTACATAACCATCGACCACATACCCATGAGCTCAATTAGCTGTGTAGCTTCATTCTTTGGTCGTTGATTGATGGGTTTTATCATCCCTTTTCACCTATTGAACTGTCTCACTTCAACAACACAGAAAGTCCATCAGTGCCATCGTAACGGAGAAAAAAAACTGTTCTCCTGTAACAGCTGTGGAAATAGCTTGTTTCAAATAGAACTCATAAGGGTTGATAGCTGAGGAAGCACAAACACCTTCTGTAATTAAAAGTAATACACAACAATAATAAAGGCTACCCTTATTCCTACTAACAGATAATGCTGTTGAAATGTTGGAAGCTTATGCAGTTGGGAATGAAGCATTCTAGTTTGTCAGAATATTGTCTCAAAGGAGAGCAATTTTAGAGAATTGAACCACCTTTCAGATTAGTTATTCATTTTATTATTAGAAAAACTAATTGCAGTGACAGATTATAGCAAGAGGTATCCAGGTTGATAAATCAAGACCAGTCTCTAAAAACGGAGACAATAATTACAGTTGCTATAGGATCAACTATGAATTTTTTGTGGTTAATGTTTTGTTAGTGATGCACTCCGTTAGTCATTTTTGTCTCCAAACATTCTTTGGTATTTGTTAGTGCTCTAAAGCAATACTTTCTCTGCTGCAACATAATACTGAAATGTAGAGAGTTTCAGGTTTCAATTCCATGAAGACTCCTTGGATGCTACATAGTACATGTTGATCCTTATTCTCTAATTTGCTGCCAAAATGTAATAATTTGTTGTTTGTCAGTGTGCTGGTGGCATTCCAGAGCAAAAAGGAGAATTTGATAGCCCAACATGTATTTAGTCAAAGGACAAATTCACTGTAAGGAGCTCACCTACTGTCCAAAGAAGTTGTAAGTGTATCTGATGTCTAGAGCTTCTGTATCATCCTCTGAAGGAACAGACTAATTTGTCATGAATAATGCTTTAATCAACAAAACCTAAAACCTTGAGTGCAAAGTTTTCCTTTTACTGGGGCCTTCTTATGGTGGTCTTCAAATTGCTAGAAAGAAGGTTATACGTTCCCACTGAGGTGAAGAAGGTAAATGTGACACATGAAGTGTGGTGGGAATTTCACCACAGGGTTGTAAGAATTCTTAAATGGCAGATTGCTCTGTAAACATGACCCTCTGGTAAAAACACATACTAAATTCAGGACATCTTTGCTGTATTGGAATCACGGTTGTTTACAGCTAGAGAATACCTCTTGGTTTCTTTCAGCACAAAGCAATATTAAATTTTAAAAGAAATGTGATTCAGTAGGTTTTCTGTGAACTCTGTTACATGTACTTTTTAATTTCCTCCTCATTTTTTCCTATTCATTGTCACCAGATGTTCATGTAAAGCATTATGTTTTCAACTCTGGGTGATTAAAACTGGGAATTAAATCTCAACTAGAAAGCCAAACAGTCTAAGTGCTTTGTGTAACCCATAAGTCAAATATAAAATGTAACTATTTATTCATTGAAAGTAATAAAATTGCTTTTGATTAATTCCAAAGTGAATCATGTGAAAGATCTATATTGGTTTCAGCACCTTTCTGTCTTTAACTCATTAAGAAATCAGGTGATAATCTCTGATCATGTGTGCCTACTTTCCATGTGCTTTTACCAATGTCCAGCCTTCCTCAAGAGCTTCTGTCAGACTAAGAAAAGTTGAGATATTTTGGCATAGAGTGTGTTATGAACACCCCCAAATAAGTGTATTTTCAAACTTTTTTGTGTTGTGTGATGCAGTTGCATGGGAAGTTACTTTTGTGCCTTGTTACATGAATATCCTACAAGCGTATGTTATTGTTACACAAACAAAAAAGTTGTACCACTCAGTAAGCAATTTATCATGATAATTAAATACACTGGTTTATCTGTACACAGCATCTGAGAAAACACACCTAAAATACTTTGAACTGTTGAAGAAAGACATCTGGAATCCCTCATGGCTTCATTCTATTATACATTGTTTCCATCTTATTTTTCTGATATGTGAATCCATGACAGATTAAGTTGTGGAGAGTGATTCTCCTTGGCCGGAAAAAAAAAAAAAAAGAAAAAAGAACTTGAACATTACCAACAATTAATGAGATTGAAATTATAGTGTATACAATGCTCCAGAAATCAGTAAAGCTAGCCAGTGGACAGGCAATTGCAAGCTGATGAGGTTCAGTAGTTAATGAGTTAGTATTTGTTGAGTAAATCATAGGATCATAGAATCATAGAATGTCTGGGCTGGAAGGGACCTCCAAAGGTCATCTAGTCCAACCTCCCCACCATAAGCAGGGATATCTCCAACTAGATCAAGCTGCTCAGAGCTTCATCTAGCCTGATCTTGAATGTCCCCAGGGAAAATCATGGAAATTGACTGCTATATGCTTGTTCTTTGCCTAGCCCATGTGGAAAAAGATGTTAGATTTTATTTGCAGGTGAAGGAAGCAAGAGCTGTGCACTTGGTTACTCAACATGCTTTGGCCTTTCAAGACCACAATACCAGTCAGATAGCAAGAGGGAATGTTCTGGATGGGCTCCATCTTCTTATCGTTGTAGGTCCTTCTGCCTGGGTCTTCACTATCTTCAGCTACAAAATCATGCTGTCCAAAGGAATACTTAAGCCCTGCATTTGTTTAAAATTTGGCCTTGTGCTCAGAAGTGTTTATACTGAAACAAAACATAGAAGATGACACGATTCCCAACTTGGAGAGCTCCCTAAAATCAAAAGCAAAATTGTATAAAATAAAACCAGTGATGGTTTCTGGCTCAAACTTTTAGCCAATGCTGGTCTAATAGTTATAAAACAAGGTCAAATATATAGTGTAATACAATACGTTAGTCTGTTTTTTGACAGTCATGTCAACTAGGACTAGACAAACTTGTTTCTGAGTAAAATATTCTACAGTTCTATGTGTGTATGTATAGACAGTATATATCTTTGTATATGCTTGTGTTTGTGTATATATATTTATGCAGAGAGAGATATCAAATTAGGTACATAAACACACACACACATACACATGGACTGTACAATTCAGGAGCTCAGGTATTAATAAGAAATTACCAAAGCACCTGTTAATGCTTCAGCATATTCTCACTTCACCCTTCAAATTAGTGGGCTGTATACTCACTGGGGTTCCATGAACTACTACTAGTAATCTGGTTATATTGCCACAACACAGCTGAGAGTTCCCTAATTCTTTTGAGTTCTTCAACTAAAATAAAATGTAGGTCTTTTCATCTGCTCTATGAATTTCTGGATATCTAAGATGGTTTTGGAAACAAGTCAGTTTGGAAAAAAATATCCTGTATAGGTTAACAACAGAAGTGTGTGAAATATGAAAACTTTCTGCATTTTGTGTTTAGAAATATCTAAGTGAATCTTAGAAAATACAGAATCACTTCCCTCATACTCCTAAATCTCCATTATTTATCTGTCTCTACAACCAATAGTGGCATTGTGATATTAGACAGTTGCAATTAAAGTATATCATGCTGCTGTTCTTATATGGGATTTGGGCACTCCACTTGAACCTGTTCTGTTCTGATGCACTTTGTTTTCGGGATGCTGATTGTGCATAATCTTGAAATACAAAGTGGCAGAAAAGGAGAAAGACAACCTAATTCCTCTTGATCAGCTCTCATGGCTGTGTTCATAACCTTGCACTAGAAACTTGCATTTTTTCCTAGAAACCTACAGAAAGTGAGTAATTTTCCTCCACCAGCTTTTTCTGTTTCTGTTCTTATCAGCTCCACTACATAAGAACAAGAACAACCACCTTAGAACAAATGAAACAATAGGAGCCACAGCCACCTCTTGCCTGAAATCAGACTTATCTTTACCTTTTTCTTATCTCTATGCAAACAGAAGAATGAAAAGATAATCAGGAGAACTGAAAGAAAAAATGGGAAAATGTGTGTTTCTGAGGTTTCTAGCCCAAGGTCAAGACATCTGGAACCACTGCATAAGATACATATAAACATCTGAACTTCTGGGAATGTCCTGAAGCAACAGTTCCTACTGTGAGGAATGCAGAAGTTTCATGGCTTATTTCTATTCTAAAATGTAAAGAAACGGAAACCTCTCAACATTTCAGTATTAAGGGGGGAGAGGGAGGCCATAGTCTGTGGAGAGCGAGAAACTTCTTCAAAAGGAGAGCTGATACAGGAATATATCTTACAGTCCCATGAAAAATCTTGTTCTGTCCATTGAAAGTAAAAAGAGCTTAGAGACAAAATATTTTCTAAACCCTTTAGGCATCTTAAAATTGTCTATTCCTCATAATGGAATGTTTTTATAATGCATATAGCATATAGTTTATATATACGCTGCATACATTTTAAAGGCATTGCCTTGGTGCATGTAAGTAGGTGGAAAGGGAACACAACTGTGAGCATGCTAAGCACCAAACTCGAAGGGAAAAGATGAATGGCTCTGTTAAAACTCTTAGAAAATAACACAGTTTGCAGATTTTCTGTTTTGATAAAATGTCTCTTTTGCTGGGAAAACCTAAGAATGTTTAAAAAAGTTCCAGATATTTATTCCTACAATATATTTTCTGATCTTTTACACTGCTGACCTTCTTTCACATAATTGTTGTTTTTGTTTCATAGAAAAGGGGGAAAGGGGGGCAACTGCTTTATAAATAGAAGTCAAGCAAACAGTTAAATGTATGCTGTTTATAGTAACTTATACAGTTAATGGTTGAAAATGTGACCAGAATTCTTGATTTCTCTTGTTTTGATTTTGTGGGGGACTCTTTGAAATAATGCAAGTAAGCACTGTCTTGTATGGAGAACTGATGGGTGTTCTTCAGCCTACAGAATATACAGAGCTTGAGAAAAAAACACAGAAAAAATGCAAAGTCTTTCAGTCCATGCCTGGATAAACCAAAAAGTGAATTAACTTCCAAAACTATTAAGCACACAAAAACTGAGACTCAGAAAAGTTACATACCTAGAGGCATAAATGCAAATTTCAGAATAACTTTGAGTTTCTCAGTGTTAAAATTTTGGCCTAGGAACTGTTTGTTACTGTAGGAAGAAAGGTGAACTATAGGAAATGTTTGTTTTAATGAATAGTAAATCCAAATTTCTTTCTTTCTTTCTTTTAGGCAATCTTATGAAATTTCATTGCTACTTCTTTGTGCATTCCAGAGAGCAACATCCTATAAACCATAAGAGAAATTCAAGAAGTTATTTAGAACAAACTATTAGGTAAAAATTCTCTTACAAATACCACATGTATGAATGCTGTTGAACTCACATGAAGAGACATAGAACATATGTGGATGTTGTTTCAAATTTTTCATGCCAATTTACCGCTACTTGCAAATTCCAAGGAGTAAATTATGAGTAGAAGAATAAACTCATTTAAAAGCCTGTGCACTGATAAGCAAACTTAACACAAAGTGGGAAACAAATATAAAATGGCAAGAAGCCTTTATGCAACTGATGGAAAAAGAACTTGTTTCTATTTCTTGTCAATGCATACCAAACATGTCCTTACATGCTTGTCCCTCTGTTGTTTAAAGGAAAAAAAAATGCCCTAAAAAACCTTAAGTGAATTGTTTTTTTTCCACAAGAACAATAACTTGAACATTTTACCAGACAATGAAAGCCAAAAACGTACTGTAAAAACACTTTTTTAAGCTACAGAAATGTATAACCAACAAAATAATAAAAATTAAAAAGCAAATAAAAATTTTCCTTAAATTATTACTCTCTTGAAAAAGAATAATACAAATAACAAAGGAAATGTGTCAGTACCCCATCCAGCTGTGCACAAATCAAATAAATGTTGTAAAAAGTTAATTATTTACTGAGAAATATGATTTGAAAGCACTTATTGGTGCTGAACAGATTGTATGTTAGAAAAAAAGCTTAAAAGCAAATTCTCTCAAGACATAACAGAATCAGCTAGAAACTGAACACACATTCACACTAACAAGTAAATTAATTTTATTTAGTTATCTAGTGGATGTTGATGGAGTTACTCTATAGTTTTATAAGTAAGGAACAAATTCCTGCAGATATGTGGAGGTGTAGCACACTCACATTCTTGGGCATTTTGAGGACCTTACGAGATACATGCAAAATGAGAGAGGACTCCATGTTTCTTAATCTAAATTGATGTTTCATCAATTCTTTGCAGGTTTGGTAAATAACAACTGCAAGTAATTTTAAGGCATGCATGAATAAATGTGTTACTGGTGCCTCCTGCTCACCCTCTGCTCATGCTTCAAAGTGCAACGTACAATGCTTAAGAGCTACACCCTTGTCCCTGATTATTTTAATGTCTGCATTGAGCTGATATATTTATTTATTTTTTTAAAAAAATCTTTTCTAATGATTTTCTAGTGGGATATGTTCCAACCTAGGACAAAAGCAAAACTGAGGACACTGAATTGCAGAAATGTCTTGCTCCAGCTCTATGTTCAAATGTATCATCCCTGCTGGTGTGCTAGCACAAGTGGGGAAAGCCTGGGATGGGTTGACATTGATATGCAAACTCAACAGACCCTGTACCTGCCACTGAAGCAGAACAGAAGGACAGCTCTTAAGAGCTGCTGCGGACCTTGACTCCTCTAGAGCATCTTTGTTTTTATCCTGACAAGAACCTCATTGTATTCAAGTATGTACAAGGGGACTTCAGGGGAAGATTCTTCCCCACAGGGACTAGTCTAAAAGCCTGTATCATTAAAAGCAGGTGTTAGGTCTTTTCTAATTAATCATGTTTGTCTCAGTGGTATGATTCAGATCCAAGGTATTTTTGGTGTCCTGTAGTCCAAGGATAGCTGACTCATATTGCCTTCATGTACTTCTTAGGTCTGGTGTTCCTGTTTTGCTGGTATTATTCAACCTCAGTCTTCACTTAAGAAGTCTCCTGGTACATTATACTATGTGAAGTGCTGGAGTTAAAACCCCAGCCCTGACTGAGGGTTGGCATATGGATGATAACCATAACTAGGCAAGAAGGACCCTCCTGATTGGTTTTCACCCAGGATCTGGCCAGCCTTGGGTGGGAACTGATTAGGAGATCACAACCAGGTGCCCCTGCCTTCCACATTAACTTGGAGGTGGGGCAAGAAGCCACCTCTGTAAGAGCTGACTTGACAAGTCTGCCTATATAGTGTGTGATGTGTGGGGATTTTGGTTATTGAAAGGGCTCCATGATTTTTAATAACAAGTGCATGGTGGGGTAAAATGATGAGTCTTTCTCCTGGCAGTTACTATATGATTGGGGTCAGACTGATCACATGGGTCCTTCCTCCCATGGTATGGCTCCCTTCTTCACACAATATGCTGTGAGTGAATGTATTGACTTATTCTTTCCTCCAGTGGTCTGGCACATTGGATGTCTGGTATGTGATTTAAGAGCAAAAGGAGGACTTCATTTTTTTTGGGTTTTTTTTTTTTGGTTTGCCTGTTGATGATAATATCCTTCCTAGTTGGGCAAGCGGTCAGCAAAAGACCATGTCAGGCAGGCACATACAGGGCACCCATCCCTTCATCTCCCTCTGCCTTTAAAAACCAGTCACTTGCGTTTGGCCATTGCAAAATCCCAGGCAGTGCCCTGGAAGTGT